>NC_068998.1:53163930-53166791 GCF_001194135.2 Octopus bimaculoides
TATATATATATATATATATATATATATATATATATATATATATATATGTACTCACACACACAAACAATCATATAAGGAGAGATAAGGGTAAACAGTTATCGGTACATGCCACCTATAGCGAGAGTGTACGATGCCTGATATACAAAGGTCTATGATAAATAAGGCTATGAACCGCTACATTACGCGCTTTGTTACTACCAGCCAGTTTCCATTGTTCTACAAAACGATTGGTTGAACGAAAGTCTTAAATATATGCTTAAGTCTTAGTTACCTCCTTACACGCCCAAGCTCACATACACCTATACACACACACTCTCTCACATATTTGCACACATGCACACACAACTATACAAACACTTGTTGGTTGAAATGTTTTACACATTTTTTTTTAATTCTTCATTTCATGTAATCTCATTTATCATAATAGAGTTTAACAATCACAATTGTATTTTGAGATTTTTCCTCTCCTTTTTTTTTATTTCACGGCAAACATGTCCATTAGTTGAATGAAACTAAATCAAACTCCAAATAACTTTCTATTGAAATATAAAGTTAACTAATTCTGAAGTTGAAAGTTTTTTTTTTTGTTTTGTTTTATTTTGCTCATCAATTTATTCCATCGGTATAATTATTCACTTAGATTTGTTATTCAGATCCTTCGAAGTTTTTCTTTTATAGTTTACATGTATTTTAATAGCATTTTAATGTAAATAAAACGTATTTATTTCAAGCTGTTTGTCAAAATAGATGATACATTTATAAAATTCAGCGAGAAAGTACAAGAAACACTATATACTTTTAGCTATTTCCATCTTGCATGAGAAAGCAAAAAGGGAGAAAAATAGATAAAGGTGAAAACGTTGATAGAGACAGGCGGGATGCAACATACTGATGCGGAGATAAGAGGAAGAAGTATCAACATATATCCACTAAACCACTACAGAACAAAGCAAAACAAACAAGAAGAATTTAAGATACCTGTGTAAATTATATTCATTATGATTCTAGTGGCGTGTGGGTATCAAGAATCACTTTACTCAACCACTTTCAAACCATACTCTCTTTGATAAGATACGTTAAATAGAAAACTCGTATAAAATCAACAGGAGAGGAAACTGCAAATACAGTGTTGAAGTGTAATTAGCAGCGACAGGATCTGGGGTAGTAGTAATTTATTACTAGGGCCTGCAACGGTAACATCGTAATGATAATAATAATAATAATAATACTGTTGATATATATATATATTTTAAAGATACTAGACATTTTCTTTTGTCCTTCTTCTGTTTGAAGAGCGTACATTTAAGTTTACGCTACCGTACATGATGTGAAAAGTTGAAGATAAATTTTAATCAAGTCCAACTAAAACCGTAATGAACAGAAACTTCATTAGTGTTAATGAAATATTCTCACAAAATGGACAACGGAAGAATTCACAAAATTTCAAATTACAACATAAAATGAAGAAACGCTGCAGGATTTACGATTCTACCTTTGAAATCTATTGGCGTCTATATTTCTTGTTTTATTAATCCTTACTTGATACAATCACATTCCACGTACTCAAAAGAATCCTCTGTATTACCACTCAACCGGGTGGAAGTAATACTTAATTCCCACTCAAACCAATCCATATTGTTGTTGTGCATAAATTTGTACATATTGCATAATGTAGATTTATATATACTCACGGAAAATCTGTCTGCACTATCACAGCTAGACGCCAGTTATCATAGGTCAGGTAAATCAAAGACTAAATAATATATGCGCGTAAATAATAATACAACGATTCGACAACGTCTGATAAGAGGTCAAACTACAACAACAAAATAAAAAGAAAATCTACCACATATATTATTAGAGTTATTTAATACGTTATCGTAGCAAGTCTCATAATTGCAGCCATTGCTCCAACCTCGATGATCAGTAAACAAAAGTTTTCTATAATACCTTAAACGAGTGGAAATGGACTGCTAAGACTTATGTATTCGAATATAGGTCTTGAACTGGCATTGCGTCGGTTACAACGACGATCAATGGGACATCGGACAGCCTGCTCGAGAAATTAACATGCCCGAGTATTACACAGACACGGGCATACATTAAGTATTTCTCAAGTAGATTCGGCGTGACACACAATGTGATCAGTCTGATCCTTTGAAATACAGGTACAACTCATTTTCGCCAGCTAAATGAACTGGAACAATGTGAAATAGTGTCATGCTCAAGAACACAAACTGCCACCGGGAATCGAACTCATGATCTTACGATTGTGTGGCGAATACGGTAACCACTAAGCCACGCACCATCACCAATATGTGTTTACCATGACATATATAGCTACTTAGGAAATCTGTCATTTCAGCTATTTCCGAGGGTTACCACATTTCTTTGAAAATTATCCAAGATTACTTTCAAAGCTATTCTGTGTCCAAATATATTTGTAACAACAAAGCAAGTAGCTTACTCAAATAAGGAATCTTTCGTGTGGAAAAAGAAACGTAAAGATTTTGATTTAATTGAAGAATGCTTAATTAACCATTCATATTTCCCGACAAATGTTTTCTTGATTTATATATCTACGGTCACACTAAGACGGTAAAACAGAGAGAAATATCAAAAGTAGTGCACATATTAAAAGTTCATCATTTAGAAATTGTGCTTAAGTAGAATTAAGTTATTTTATGATGAAAACAACATAGATTACTCAATGTCTAGCCTTCTAAAGTGACAAGAAATACAAAACAGTGTATAAATAGCTGCAAGCAATAACATTCTTTCATTTGACATTTCCAAGTTAACCACAACAATATAAACACAACACTTTAAATCGATATACATATATATATATATATATATAT
>NC_068998.1:53166801-53174975 GCF_001194135.2 Octopus bimaculoides
TACGTATACATATATATATATATATTACGTATGTATATATGTATATATGAATGCATGTATGTACGTATACATATATATATATATATATTACGTATGTATATATGAATGCATGTATGTACGTATACATATATATATATATATTACGTATGTATATATGTATGTATATATGAATGCATGTATGTACGTATACATATATATATATATATATATATTACGTATGTATATATGTATGTATATATGAATGCATGTATGTACGTATATATATATATATATATATATCTTTATGCATAGATAAATGAATGCGCAAGCACATTTTTTAAATATAAATCTACTCTTTTAATAGAGACAATTCATTATTTTTAAGATAAATAAGAATGGGAAAAAATGACATATAAAATAAATTATTAAATCAAAAACGAAAATATACAAATATGTGTTTCTATAGTAGTTTAAATATAATATATTTTGTATTTGATACTTGTTATGTACAAAAATATAGGAGTGCTTTTTTTCATATATTTATTTTGCTCTACAGATGTCTGATCTATAATGTTATGTCTACGTTCAATGAAATAATCCTCTTATTTTTGCTACTTTTGCGAACAAACTGATTTAGCTAATATGTTAACAGATAAACATAGAAAGTATTTTAATTAAGTAGATATAACTTTTAGCTCATGATGATACAGATGCGAAAACAGAAAAACTATGAATTACATAAGCAAAGTAAAAGCCAAATAATGATATATGAAATATAAGTCGTAGAATAGGCGCCAGAAATGATTGTATAAGAAAATTAGGAATATATTTACCCTTTGCTTTTACACATTCACATCGTTGCCTTAAATATAGAAAATGAATTGCGTTTATATAATTTCCCCCATAATACAGGGCAATCACAGAATTTGGATATAGTTTTATCTAGTATAAAACAACAAGCTCAAACTTCTTTAATAATACAAAATATAGCCACACCCATTTCAACACAGAAAAGCAGTTATTCCAAAAATATCTATCTATTTATCTGTCTGTCTGTCTGTCTATCTATGAACGATCAATTGGTAGTAGTATGCAGTTTTGTTAAGGCGGCGAGCTGGCATAAACGTTAGCACGCCGGGCAGAATGCTTAGCGTTATTTCGTCTGCCGTTAAGTTCTGAATTCAAATTCCGCCGAGGTCAACTTTGCTTGTCATACTTTCAGATTTGATATGTTAAGCACCAGTTACGTAATGGGGTCAATCTAATTGACTGGCCCCTCCCCAAAAATTTCCGACCTTTTGCCTAGGGCAGAAAAGAATATTCAATTTCGCATCTTTAACGATAAGACTGAGCACTTCCCAGCAAAAGAGTTTTTTCTTGCGCAGAATTAGGGACGAAAATAATCATAGCAAGTAAAACGCGACACAGTGTGTCTTATGACGCGGGGCGGGGGTGGGGCAGAGATGAAGAGCTGAATAAAATACGGACAGTATTGGACCGGAGAAGTCACACTTTAGATACGAAAACGATTGGAACCACATCGTATTTTGGTGATACATATTTCTTTTGGTATGAAGAAATATTTGCAAGGATTGAAGAATAGACGTTGTTAGCTTTGTTGTTTACACAGTATATTTTTTCTCGGACATAACTATGCGACTGTCTTCAAGTGGTACATTTATGTTACTCAAATAACTGCCTGCTCTTACTGTCCTATTGAATGGTAAGTCAGAAAAGTTTTGGAGAACAAAATGGCATAAAACTAGTTCTTTGCCAATATATCCCATAGCATTAACCATATGTACTATGACGTGCATATGAAATTTTGGCATGATCTCTCGGATTTCAGAATGAATCTATTAATTGCTGCTATATTTCGTTTTCGGAGAACAGTTTTCTCCTTCAATGTACATTGACTACAGTTGTGATTTGTGACGTGGGCAAACAATAACACACGGGTGTTTTGACACGATCGTATCACTTTAAGTAAGCAAACTTCAAGATTTCTAAATCTAAACATGAATTCTCGATATTGTTTATAGAATTTAAAAAGAAAGCAAAAAAGAGAACATTATTTGCTGATGTCTGCTATGACGATATTAAACAGTTGAGAGTGTGTTAAAGAATGAAAATCTTAATGGCGTACGCATTCATTCTTAACACATTAACATCGAAGTGATGGCACTTCCTCTAAGCTGCAAAGAAAATCCTGACAGATCACTGCACCCATGGGTATATTTAAATGTCAAATGATAAGCATTTGGTATATGTAAATCCATCGATAAATTCTCAAAACTTAATAAAGGCACAGCCACTTGAATATGGTACTGTATAAATAAGCAGTAAGTGTCTTGCTGGACAATTTATGTATATTTGATTCTATTTTTTCTTATTTCTCTTGGTTGTTTATCTCCGATCACAAAATGGTAGTTTCTCATTGTACCGAGGCATATACATGTGTTAATATCACCGATACTCAATTTGAATTCACAATGGTTCAATATTCTGTACTCTCACAACGCACTAAATGCTACCAAAGAGAACATTATGTAAGGATTCAGAAGATATGTTTTAGTTATCTCCTGTCTGAAGATAGGTGTTCGATCTTTTTGAAGTTTCATGAAAATGTACAAAATTAAATATAGAAATTACAACTAAACGTTACTCTTAATGTAGTTTTCTTCTCCGTGGAAAAATATGCATCGTTGTAAAATTAGTTTAAATAATAATTTATGCACTTCGAAATATTTTCCGTTGTCTTCTGCAGAACTTCGTATGTTAAACTTTCTTACTGTCTTGTGTCTGCAGCTACATAAAACATATTCTTGTTAGGTTGTTATAAACGGAAAAACCTGCGCATAATTTAACATCATTAAAATAATGTGATTCTAATAGGAAATGGAAGGCAGGAATTTCTTGATGCTGATTGCAAAGGAAAGGCTTACTGGCAACTAAATTGGAAGAACGCATCTGTCGTGACCAAAGGGATTTTTGGAATAAAAGAGTTTACACCCTTGTCATTCACTGTTAAATTTGTCGCTGCTATGATATGAAGAAATACGCTAACAATCCGGCGAGTTACATCGTAGTGTTAATTTTAATGCATATTTATTAGAAGAATTATAATGCGAGTTTTTCGTCAAGATTAAGAATACAATGGTCACTTTCCAAAATCTCTACAAGGTAATTCACTAAGTATCATGTTGATTGTTACGGTGAACAAGTTCCAAATACATAGCGTTCATTAGTAGATCATTTCAGTTTTTAATAGATTTCTATTCATTCAAATAGAAAAGTAAATTAGGTGTATATTTGGCACTATTTCCTACTTTACTTTTCCATCTTTATTTATATTTTTGAATGAATTTGGGATGTTGAATTATGCAAATATTCCTTTATGATAAGTTGTACCCGTGGCCGACATGACACAGAAATAAGGAAGGTAACTGCAGATTAGAGCATTTAACTGAGGGAATATATGCTTCAATGTTTGTGTGGGACATTGTAGTGAGACTCATACAACTATTTTTAACTGCACCATGTGTGGAGTTGAGGAAGATTACCAGATAGTTTTGACGAGAATAATAGTTACTACTTTACGACAGAATAAAAAAAAACCTGCTCGTTTAAACAGAAACGAAAATGTACGCTTGAATTGAGCTTAGTATTTTTAAATACTTAGCTGTAAAAAAAATCTGATGTGGGCTTCAACAGACGAGAGATAAACCATAAAACAGTTGACACATATCACCTAGTCTTCGGCGAAAATACTCTACACGTCAAAATTGATTAATTGTGATCTTACAAATACGCAGTTTTTTCAGCTCCAGAGGAAAGTAGACTGTACTATTATTTGAATTTTAAACCAACAGACTGGCGTCTAGTTACTCAAAAATAAAAAGAATATGGCATTCTACCAATGCCTATTCACCAACCTCTCCCTCTTCGCAAGAGAATACTAATAAACGCTAAACAATCTTAAAATACACACAGGTTTCACATGATTTACATATAAATATACAACAGGTCATGATTTCTTACTGACAAGTATTAAAACTGCTTTGTGAATAGACATTTAGCAATGCAAACATTAGCTCTCATGAGATGTGTGATCTGTTTGCTGCAGTGATTTATGATAAGGAATATCACCTATGTATTTGCCAATACATATCAACTAATCGTTGACTTGGTTCGTTGTACAAATAGACTTTTATCTGTAATAGCAAAGCTATACAAACGTATGCAATCTGCTTTACTGTCAGAGATATTTATAATAGAACCCTCGCACACACATACACATATGTTCGGTCATGAACACAACTACACATCTTTGATTATAGGAACAGGGAGAGAGAGAGGGTGTGTGTGTGTGCGTGTGTATGTGAGAGAGAGAGAGTGTGTGTGAGAGTAAGAGAGAAAAAAATGAAAGTAAGTAACAATTATATGGAAGGACCAGCCAATTCAGTTAACAAATGACAATGACAGTCTCTCTCCATTTCGAAATAATTCCTCGACAGAATATCTCGAGGTTTTGCTAAGCACAAGACCTAAGGTATGAACCGTCCACTGGTAATATACGCATTCTTGTCTGTAGTATGTATTAATAACACTGGTTAAAGAAAATTAAATGTACTATACTCATTATGAATGCAAAGCAACTTTTTTAGACTAATTTTCCATACAGATTTCAAAATTTCACTCCATTTGTACGCACCTATAATTTTTCCTGTAGATACAAATATTTGCATGTTTGTAAATATGAAATCATTAACGTAATAAATTAGGAATATTTATTACGTTAATGATTGGTACAAATGTTATTATGTCCCCGTAACTCTGCAGTTCGGTAAAAAGTATGATCGGGTAAGCGTCAAACTTTCAAGTGAATTCTGGTGTAGATTTGTCTGACTAAATCCTTCGCAGCACGTTCGGAGTCCAATGGTTGAAACAAGTGAAAAATTAACGGAGTCTATTGTGTTTCTTTCATGTTTTCTCGTTGTACACATCAGTTTATATTCTTCGATTCTAAGTATTTTTTTCGTCCTATTCTCATTACTTTAGAGTTTAGAGTAGCCGTCTACTTGTGCCAAAAGGCACCCTCTTTCTCTGCGAGTAAGGTAGTTTATAACCATTACAACTATGGGCTAGGGGTACGAAACGTTGCATGTAGCCTCCTGAGCTTCTGTCTAGACTCTTCGATTAACGTTCATCTTAATATACCGACATTGTAATTTACAACTCGAATGTCTATCGAGTATATTATTTGTAGAATTGCGTTACATTTTTTATATTTCTCTGATTTTAACGACTCTTCTTATTTTTATATCCATTTTGGGCTTTTTAACCCTATCAGTGATTCTTCTTTTCAGAAGTATCACTGCGTGTATTTCTAGACCAATTCTCAAAGTTTACAGTCTCTATCTTATCATAAGTCTTCTATTTTAGTTAAACGTTTCGGTAATAAATTCAAGCAAGTTAAGATTTCGTGGATACGATAAGATAAATGTCCCAATCTATTAAGAAAATTAACTACAACTTTTAGTAAGTTACTATTGTTTTCATTAGTTTAGTTATTGTGAGAGTCTGAAAAAAATACCTTCATGAGGCTTTTACTTTGGGTCATTAAGTTCCGAGTTCAAATCAAACAGGGTGGGGGGGGATTTGCAATCGGGAGCGATAAAGAGGAGTAATCGAGTTGCTCTTTTTCGCCTCAAATTGCTGGCCTTGGGCCAAAAATACAGACAATTATTATTAGTATCTGTAGTAGTAGTAGTAGTAGTAGCAGTAAAGAATGTCATATTGAACGGAATTGTCTTTCTTCTCCTCCGTCGGTGGCGACAATTTTTACAATGTTCTTCAAGGATTTTACAAAGCATGGGTGATCTTTCGTGTTTACTTGTTTGAGCCAAACAAAGGTAATTAAATAAGCAAAAGTTTATTTCCTTTCACTGTGCCTTTTATTGATATTTTGTACTTTATTTTCGTTCCACGTGATTTGTAATGGCTTTTAGTCAGCGAAATCACGCAAAGTTAAACAAATAGAAATTTTATAAATGTCAAGCAAAATAACAATTACAAACCTGCTTTACAGAAATACACACGTCGGCTGAAATTGGATAACTTTTGTTTGCAGACGCGGAGAAAAAGCATTTTTTTTCATTCTGTCTACGAAATTGTTGCTAACAAAACTGAAAGACTCTAACAGATGGTAGGCCAAACTGTGTTTGATTGCCGCCACTCTTTTAAACATGAATCAGCATAGAAAATTTCATCTATATGGGACTTTCTAATGTTTTGTCTCCTATAGGCATAATGTCTAAAATTTCGGGGGAGAGGTTAAATCAACCCCAGTACTTCGGTAGTACTTAATTTATCGACCCAGAAAAGATGAAAAGATAAGTCGGCCTCGATAGATTTTGAACTCAGAACTTAAAAACCATTTAACGTAAAAAACAATTTAACACAATAGCGATACTTGATTCAGCAAGATATACACAACGTGTCTGTATGCTTCTTAAAATCGAAAGTCATTCGTTGAAAATGGTTGAAATAGTCGCGCTTCCACGTTCAAATTTTATAGATCCGCATTTGGAGCACAGAAATACAAAATTGGGAATGAGGACATACACAATGATAGTAATCTATGGTATGTTGCTACCTGTTTATCAGAGTAATAGTGGTAAGTCAAGGCAGGAATGAGGAGGGTGGATATAAAGTAAGGAGAGATGAAGATGAGGTTTCAAACCTTACTCTCAGTAACTGCTACAAAGGAATACCAAAGCTCAGCCTGCCATTTTGTGGGCAAATTAAATGAATGGTGCAAATTAAACGTCCAAGATATCACATTGTGATAATAAAATCAACGAGGAAGACCTGTTGCATTGGTGAACTGTAAAAAAGGACCAGGATATATAAAACCAGCGGAGAGCAGGCGCTACAGTTACAAGACCACCAAAGCCCTGTTTGCAAATAACTATTATTCATAGACCGTGAAACAGTATAGATGGCTGGGAAAGTCATTTCTTGACTGTTTTTTGGTAGCCAGAAATCTGCGAACCCGTTAACCGAAACTAGTATTTAACAACATCACTCCAGCAGTTTTTGGCAATAAAGTAAAGGAAACCGGAGAGGATTTTCAATAATGCAGGAAGCACAAATAACACTCCGCAAAATTAACCGTTCCATTAAAATATATCTAAATATACCTAAATAATTTAAATGTATCAAAATTGACCGCTCTATATAAATATATCAAGACGTGCTTTTCGGATCTTCACCAATAACCGACGCAGAATATATTCGCGAAAAAAAAAAGATAAAAAAAACGGAAACTCACAGCATTTTCGTGAATGCACTGCAGACGAAACTTAGAAATATTTACCACCTATCCCTCGGCAATATACCATTTAGTATCTATTCAACTACGGATTATTTAATCGATTATTACTTTTCTTTCCAAATGATATCTGGCTTTGTGTCAATACATATTTATATTATCACAAAGACCAATCACTATACATTTTAGTATAACGCTACGCATATTAATAGTACTATTGGTATTAGTAGCAATCGTATTAGTATTATTAGTGGTTGAGGTTAGCAGAAAGGTTTGGCAAATAGGATGATATGGTGTTGAATGGAAGGTGCACAGATATGACTTTGCTTTTGTTGTTGATGTTTGTTGTTGTTTCTGTTTTTTGCTGTTGTTGTAGTTGTTTTTAAGCTTCCAGACCCATAATCAGTGTTTGCGCAATGGATTGTCCAAAATGTTTATAAGATATGTACTACCTACCTGTCGATTCATTTGTAGGTGGCCCATTATTGTGAGAACTTTTTCAGCCAGATTTAGCATATCCCGATATCGAATAAAATAACTCAGGTTATAAATCATTGTTGAGAACATTGGCACGACTGTCTAAAACAAAAATAAAATAGAAAAACATTACTGTGTATTTAAAATACAAAATTGTCAAAAGTAATAAAATTACAACTTCGTAATGCTATGAGTGGCTATTTTGAAGTTTGTTTGCTGACCATGAAGAATGTAATTATATGAAAGTTTCCGTGTTTGTTATTATTTAGTACCTTCTAAGAAGCATACATGTGATCGAATAGTTTCAATAACCCAGAGAGTTGTGTGTGTGTGTGTGTGTGTGTGTGTGTGTGTGTGTGTGTGTGTGTGTGTGTGTGTGTGT
>NC_068998.1:53175124-53192191 GCF_001194135.2 Octopus bimaculoides
TTTTTTTTTTTTTTTTTTGCAACATTGAATGCAAAACTTATGGTTTCCTTGGAAATCTCATATATCTTTGAGAATAGATGTTTCTGTTAAAAATACAAAGACATATTTTATTGCATTTCACTATTCGACTTACAAGTCCGAATGATTATGAAATATAGTTTACTGCCTCCAAAGTTTATTTTAAGTTTGAGAATTTCTGCCAGAGGCAAGAATATGTTGGGGACCAACTGCACACAATATGAATTTCAAGTTAATTGCTCATATGTTTCAAAATGGAACTTATGAGATATGCTGATAGAATAGCAGAGTAAGACTGTAACTTAAACTTTATTCTGTATATATATATATTTTTTGTTTTTGATGTTTTAGTTAAATTACAGTTTTCTATAAGAAAATCGATATAAAGCTATGACAAGTATTGTAATTCTAAAGAAGTTACAAGTCAAGGTTTTGGACAAGTGAATCATCCGTTTTCATTATATAAGTATACAAAAATGAGAAAGAATGAGTTATGGTGTTGTAAATAAGACATAAACTTAGTCAGTTCTATCTTAAAGTAATTTTGAGAGGAAAGAAAGAAATTAGGAATGACATTATTAAACCAATCGAATGCCAACAACTCCATCATCCGATATTGCGAAACTGCGACAACTGAGAACGTTATATGGGCATATATGAATGAAAAGAATAGAAAATAAAAATATCAAGTAAACTTGTTAAACGCTACTCCATCTTTGAACCAGTTTATGTCTAAATTTCATTAAGAAAGTATAAAATAACTTTTAGCGATTTAATTCCACGTTATATGATATTCTGTTTTGAGCAAGTGAAATTACTAAAGTATAGATTATTTAAAAATGTGAGGCACACAATTCAATTTTAACGACCGATGTTTAGTAGAAACTGTTAGCTTTCACAGTCTCTAATACAAGGATAATACAAAAGACGGAAGAAATGAAAGTTTTGATTGCTTAAAGTTTTTAGCTAACATATATCCCTATTTCATATTAGCAGTGTGAACCGTCAAAAGTAGAATCAAAAGCGCAAGCTGTCACATACAATTATAGCATTTTTGGAAATCCCTTTAGAATCTGATTTAAATTCTCGTAGAGAACTACTTAATATTACACCTTCACCCTCGAGCCTATAAATCATTGGTTGCCTCTTCATCCCGCGTACCGTCACTCATCAGATTTCAGCATAACTTCAGTATTCTTGGTCAGTTGCATTCTTTTCTTTATTTTCCCAGCGACATTTGAGAACTTTCAAGTCATCCTACTAAACAATTCAATGCTCTGTAGCCCTAGGTCTTACTCGACTGATCCTTTCTTTTGATGCTACCAATGTTTATATCACAAGACATACGCTAGTGAGATGTATTCCTCGCTTCATTACGGCGTTTTGGCTTACTCCAATCGACGTTCTTCTTAGAAAAAAGAAACGTCTTAACATTTGATATAACAATTAACATAATGAATTTCAACGCATCCAAATTCTTGCACAAGCGTCTATTAGATATTAGGATTATTATTAGAAGCTACAAGGCGGCAAACTGGCAGGACCGTTAGTGGCATTTCGCCCGTCTTTACGTTCTGCCTTCAAATTCTGCCGAGGTCGACTTTGCATTCCGGGGCCGATAAAAGAAGTACCAGCTGAGCACTGGGGTCAATGCAATTAAATTTTCCTCTCCACCATGACTTGTTGGTCTCATGCCTAAACTCGAAACCATTATTAATAGTTGTGGCATTGGTTGATAATCAATCGGAGTTTATAGTTTCACTATTACCGTATTCATGGCAACAGTGTTTAACATTGTTTCTGTTGAAGTAAAAACTGGTTATTTATGGCAAAATATGAAACGGCATTGCGAATAAGATTTATTAGCCAAGTCAAATGTCAATCACACAAAGAAACACGCATTTATTTTTTTGCACCTATGCAAAAGAATTCTATGAAAATACATTTATGTTGGAGACTAGATAGAAGCGAAGAGAACGGTAAATTAATAATAAAGGATATAGGTTTTAGAAATATGAGCCTACGAAAATCACTCGAAAACCATTCGGGTTGAAACATCACCTCTAGAAAAAGTAAGCATTGTAACATTTATTATTGCGTCTCTAATTCTGTAGACATTAATTTTATTCAAATTTATAGAAATTTAACAGATTATTGAATATATATTCCTGGATGCTGAAACTGGGAAATATATCTGAAGACAATTCAAAGTGTCGCCAGTGGCATACACTTTATATCCACAAAAATAACGACGTATTTCAGTGATTAGCTGCTTTATCAATTCTAAGCTTTATTAGAAATATGTATTAATTTCAGTTAATGAGCCTTATAATAATTACACTATCATAGATCTTCAGTTTTTGCGTAAGATCACTTGGTTGTTATTATTCTGATCAGCATATTATTTGCCAACATCTTTTTAGTTTTCATTATTATGACGTAGAAAAAGGCGGCGAGCTGGTAGACTCGTTTGCACGCTGGATGACATGCGTAGCGGTGTTTCGCTCGTCGCTACATTCTGAGTTCAGATTCTACCGAGGTTGACTTTGCCTTTCATCCTTTCGGGGTTGATACTGTACTGAGTTCAATCTAATCTCCTGACGCCCTCCCCCAAAATTTGAGGCATTGTGCCTCGAGTAGAAAAGAATATTACCAATTACTATCACTGAAGTAGTGCATCCTCTATACAGTGATATTGCATGGTAGAAATAGCAACCAAATCCCCAAAGCATGTCGTCCGTTTTTGTTTTATAATATAAACAGACTGGATACTAAGGCCTCTTGTTTGCAAAAATATATGATTAGTAACAACTGAGCTATTTCTATCATAAATCATCTGAAGCAGGTTTGTTCTGGGGTTAACATTAACCAACAACATGTTTATGTAATCACTCGGCAGTCATATATTGGGTTGTGGAAATATGTATTTGAGAATATCGCTCTAAGAAGAAAAAAAGAAGTCGGTAATGAAATAGTCATTGACCACAGGACCTCTCTATGAAAGCTAAATAAATAAAAAAATAAATACAAGAATAAATACAGTAGCAACAACGAGAATATCCATTAGATTAAACAATGAGTCAAAGTGGAAGGCTGCACACTGACAGGCAAACTGCTAGAAATAGCAACGAAATCCTTCTTAAATTACTTGATTTCCTGTTACGAAAGGCAGATTAATGTTGAATAATGGAATCCTAGTCATTCAGTGTCCGAACATGAACGAAATGGCAGTTTTAGGATTGTATTTGATAAGCCTCCATATTTATGGTTGAGCAAGTGACTGACAAAGTGAACAACAACACTAACTCGCTGAATAGTTTACAAACGCAACCACATTATTCTGAAATCACGTATTACATTCTTTAAAAACAACAATGTAAAAGGACTTTGCATAATGTTGCTCAAGATGAACAAAATAAAAAAAATAAAACAGATTGGTTTTGATCAGAGGTGTAATCTGCAAAGTCTGTCAAGAATGATAACAAAGTAGAATGTCCGATCACATTATCAATTGAGAGAGAAGGAAGTAATGGTTAATAAGTTTCTTCAGCCTTGTTTTATGTTGCATCACCATTTCAATGAAAATAGCTTTTCCAGCTTCGGATCAAGTTTCGACTTGCTTTGGTTCTTGATAATCGAGGTGGTGTTGACACTTGTACACTATAAATGATCGAATCACAAATACACATTAGTAGAGTTCAAACATACAAACAGCATCTCTTCTAATAATAAGTCAAGTAATGTATTATGGGTTTGGCTTGCATCAAACTAGTATAAAAATACATATTGAGTGGCTAAAGAACTAAAGCGGGGAAGAATATACAAATAAATCAATAAATAAAAGGAAGAGAAAGTGACATTTCGGATGGATGCTCTCTATCAAGATAGGCAGGAGGAGAGGAGGATAATACAAAGCAAAAACAGAAAGGTTGTGTTATTCTGAATTACACCAACTTGCTTTTTACAACCTTAAAATATATTTATTCTCTTTTCTTTCCACTTATCTTGACAAATGACAACTGCGTGAATCATCAATTTCTTTGCTTTCACTTCTCATTGCAGTACAAACCATCCAAACATCTCTTGGTTGTTCTACTCCTGTATTTATTTGTGAGCCACTCTATATAAATCACATTTATTCCTGTCCCACGCATGAAAGAAAATGTGTATTAAGAGTAATTCATTTGCATGAAAACAGTAATTTTTCCATCTTACAGAGTGTGTATCTGTAGCGTCCTTCATAGGTCGAAGGCATTTTAGACATAATGGTTACAACTTAATTACAAATCAAAAATGCAATAATACAAAATAAACATAGGTACCCAGAAAAGGATGCGAACCACGACGTACGGGTATATATAGTATGCCAAGATTCTGAGAGATATGCTATCATCACAGTCTCCTCCTCTCGTGTGACTACACATTCTGGAAAGTTCCCTCTTCACCTACATACTAATTATACTTTGTGGCCTAAATATGGCCTAGTAATGTATCTGGTGTTGAATTATTTATGCCAGATCTACGCTTTGGAACTTGTGTTATTAGTGTTACTTCAATATAGAGAGGAAGCCTTATATTTTGAGGAAATGTGTAAGTTCGGTTAATTTGACTAACAGTAACTAACCGGTAATTATTTTTTCGTTACAGAAGCATAAATTTCTTGGACGACTTCCAAATGAAATGATGTAAAACAAAACTAGATACACAAAGTGCTTAGTTACACACTCGATTATTTGTGCAAATCCACTACTACCAAAATATTAGACATTTTTATTGCTAATATAGACATGCTATCGCCACAGAGCTTTCTTCTTTGAATGGTTAGCGTACACTGGTACCAAGAACTTTCAGTGTATCTAAACTAAACTAGCTCTTTCGTGCTTTCAAATCGTTTACTACGTGATAAATCCTTTATTAGGAGATACAATTCTGCTACAGATTCTATGTAACGACGGCGACTCCATTGGGAGAATCATCGTAAGTTGTAAATAAATTCTGAACAATCTGAACATTTCGTGTGAATGGCAAATATTCTATACAATCTGTTCTTTCGGTAGGAATAGTTTCTAAGTATTTATGCAGACGAGATATTTTGAAGCATTCGCTGGTAATAATTCAGTCAAAATGTAAGGAGACTCTCAAGGTATTTCCATAGTATTACGTTTTCTCGAAAGATAATTTCAGGAATTTAATATTTTTTTATTGCAGTGTGGAAGGTGTTTATAAGCCGTTTAAAAACACACAAAAAAAAACCGTTAGAATCACTTCAAAATTTAAATTTCATTTGCCAAAATATTTCCGTCGCTTTGAGACCACGACCTGTTCACTGACAAAATTCTGTGCTGCCGTTCCGGCACACGACCTCAGATCAGGTCACTTGCTATGCAAGTATATCACAGTAATTATTATTATTATTATTATTATTATTATTATTATTATTATTATTATTATTATTATTGTAGTTGTTATCATTATTATTATTATTATTATTATTATTATAGTTGTTTTTGTTGTTGTTATCATTATTAATATTATTATTGGAGAATGGGTGTCTCTGTCTATATACATGCACACATGCATATATGGACTTATGTTTATCAGAGTATATATGCAACGTGAGAAAGGCTTGAGCTAATTCTCATCCTATAGAGATATATAACAGAACATATTCCGACTTTTGACATAAATGTCAAGTTTCATATGAATGGGATCTCAATTTGTTTGAAAGTTACTTTGCTTTGATTCTCTGTGTTATATGTTATGAGGATCACAGTTTGGCAGGATCAAACATTTGATGGCGGGCGAAATCCAGAGAGTGTTTCCTCCAGCCACAGCAGTGAAACAATATGAATCCACACACTCACGCTGGATCCGACATACCAACACATATACACATGTACATGGGTATATATTCATTTATGCATATATGACTCTCTCTCTTTCTCCATGAATATATATATATATATATATATATGATGGGTAGGTCTATGTGTTAAGACTTTTGTGGATATTTATCTATCCTTCTGTACGTAATCATACGCACACATTCGAGTGTATTCGAGAGCGTGAGAGAGAGAGGGGGAGTGAGAGAGAAAGAGAGAGAAATGAAATAATTCGATTGAATATAAATACATTATCAAATATGAAATATAACTGGATATATACCATCAGCTGCCATCAAAGTCTCTTCTCATATCAATATAATGTGAAACATATCCGCATCAACTCCAATTTGGAAATGTTTGTCCTTTGATTTTAAGTGATATATATTTAAGTATTACAGATTGCAGAATATATGATTGCAATGTCGAATTGTGTTGGAATTATCAATGAAATTGAATCAAATATTTACCTTCGATAACGCTGTATGTTTCATAAATCGCTTCTCATTTTTACTCATATATGATTTTGGAATATGTCTCTGTGTTTGAAGATATGTCAATTAGACGCTATTTGTTCATTCTATTTCGTCCTTCTATCTGCGTGTATCTATGATGAAAAATAGATGGCCAGACACGATGCAGCTTTATTTCTATTCTATGAAACTCCCTGAGAAAATTCCCCAAATTTCCAAATGGTCGTAACATGTTGGATATTTTACTGATCCTTCAAACATTTATACACCGATGAAGAAAGAGTAAGTCATTTGAGCAGGCCGCCTTGTTTGAATGCCTGATATATAATTCATTAAGAGACTGCTTTACGGTGAACTGGCGAAGGGCAAACACACAACGTGGAGAGAAAGAGCGCTTCAAGGATACATTTAAAGCATCAGTGAAGAGCTTTTAGATCAACCCTGAAAGCTACCCTGACTGGCGAATCTGGTACTTGATTTGTCCACCACGAAATGATGAAAGGCAAAGTCGACATCGGCAGAGTTTGAACTCAGAACGTAATGGACGAATTAATGATAAAAATAATGTAGCTGCGATTTTTAGTTTATAGTTTGACTTATGACGTGAAAGGTTCTTTTATAAAATCGTATGACTTTTCTTCTGATATTAGCACACGGGCAACAACTTTTCAGGAGAGTAATCTTGTCGATACGACCGAATTCCATGCTTAATTATCCCTTGGATATATCGATCCCATAAGGATGAAATGCAAGATTGGACTCGGTGAGATTTCAACTCTGAATGTAAAAAAACAGAAGGGAGACAGTAAAGTAGTTTTCCAGTTTTCTGCTGCTCTAACCATTCTGTCAACTTAATTCCTTGTTGATTCCCATTTAACGCAAACTTAACTGCTAATGAGTTTCGTTATCACACATCATATTAAATATTTCATATCCACAGAGACGAGGCAGCTAATCTGCTAAATACAGTGTGTGTTACAAAAGATTATATAGAAACAAAGAACTACCTCAGACTCTATATTTTTCATTTATTGAATTTTTCTATTCACAGAATAGAACATTAAAAAAAATTCGTTGCGATGATTTGATTGATAAACGACTATAAACTATAAAGTGTTCAATCATCGTCGCCATCAAACTCAACTTCACATCATTGCGTAATAGAAATTTAATTTGTACTCATATATTTATATGTGCCATCATTTTTATTATGTTTTGACCATTTCATCACCAGACCATCTGAAGATGCCTGTTGGAATCGGAAAATTTTTCGCAGTTTATTATATAAACAAGGATAGATTACACTCAACTAGTTGTCAATTCAATAATATTCTCTCCATGTTCATCACTGGCCAGTGTATATATGTGGTCGAATGGTAAGGGTTGCTCTCACGATCGCTGAAACATGGGTTCGATTCCGGGGAAGTGTTTTGCAAAACAGTCTATTTCGCCCCGGACTATCAGACAGAAATAGAAATGTTTTTGGAGGACGGTGTTTGACAAATATGTTATTCAAGGCATTTCTTTGTTTATATTTCCCCATTGCAGCATAACCAAAAGATGTAACTGCATCATGTACTTGCTGGGGAAGTTTTGATTTTTAAAATTAGAAGTCAATAGATGAAGCTTCCTAATAGCATATGTTTATTCATTTTCAATCGATTTAGAAAATTATCTGCGATTTATTTAGAAGTTGAGTGTTTATCAGTAGAAATATTGCCAGCGATACCAAGCTGAACGAAATATAATCTTTGTAAGTTTTGGCACTGAGAGATTCAAAGAAACGGTATTCGTTAAGAAGTATTAGAAAGATTTAGAGATCGGATCTTCATCAACAGAGACCTAGTAATAGTGGCTGGTGCATCGAAATGGAGCGTCTTTATCCCCAGATTCATTACTAGTAAATCTTGTATCTTTTTAATGCAACAGTAAGCCTTTACTTTCGGCTTCAACCATTATCGTTACCCTGCATTGCGACTCTCTTCTCTTTTTAAATCCATCAACAGACTTCCAAATCCACGATGGTTCAGACGGTTTATGCTCTTATTTGAAGATTTCTATTTCACGGCTGTTTATTGCTATCTTAGAATAAAATTAACCAGAAATATTAATGCTTGCTAATTAGTTACTATAATATATTTAAGCATAATACTATTATAGAATGACTTGTTTTACACAATGGTTGATATCTCTTGGGCGCATGTCCGTATCTCTATTTCATTTACAACCATTTCATATCAAATGCCTGTTGCTCTGACAATTCAGAAACAGAAACTCTCTGTGGAATACCAGATATGTCTATCATTTTCTATCCCAACAATATCAATTACCTTACAATAATATTCTAAGTTACCAGAGAAGAAAAACATATTATAATCGAAGCCGATCTGCAAGATATGACAGCCGAACATTTTCGAAGAGTTCTTGAAAATAGATCGATGCTTTTGTAGTTGGTTTGCCTTTCGGGTGAGGACTAAAAATAGAACAACTTTAGCACTAACAACAGCGGCTCGTACTCAGTCCTGTGTACTCATTAATTCATTTGTTTTGTTTGTGGTAGACATTAAGGAAGCTACCAAGTAAATTAATATCGATTAAAAATTTCTATAACAGTATTTCTATAAGGCTGATCGAGAATAGATTGATATTAAGTTTCTGTAATATATTTGAACAGGAAAGAAAAAAAAGCATGAGGTAAAACACGTTAAGATTACGTCCGAAATGCAACCGTAGAGGTTTCTAGTTCTTGCAGTTACATTAAATATCAGTGTCAGCGCCTAAGTTTTTTTTCTTTTTATTGTATGAAATATTTTAACCAGAATCTTGTAATCTTCTGTTTTGTTGCCTTTCATTTATCAGGAATATTGTGGTGTCTGATATATCGTTTCTATATCAGCCAATATCAGCCACTTTTATCCAGGTGTCATGTTCTCTGCTTCGAGCAATCTTGGTCGTAATGAGTTCTTCACTACCCACGCTCCAACTCGGAATTCTTTGGCATCTTTTGCTGCCGGTACTGCATAGATTCCCATCTTATATTGGATTAACTTTCGATAAAATCATTTTCAAGTAGAGTGATGCTGTTTGTTTTGTTCAGAGAATTGTTCTAACTGCTTTCTATACTGACTGATTCGTTCTGATTAAGCATAAACGTCTTGTCGAACGCTTTCTTGGTCTTCCACCAATTCATTTCTCATAAAATTTTAAAAACTTTCTTTGGACTTGTTTAAAGACGCACAGAATGCCGAAGATATTTTCGTAGTCAAGGAATTCCGTGCTCAGGTTGGTTTCTTTCTACACTATGTGATTACATCTTTTTGATCATTTATTGCTAATTACTGATTTATGTGGCCTTGTAACTCTTCTATTTTTCGGGTAATTTTACTTTGTCCACTTTTTAAGGAGTTCTAATTAATATAATTGCTATTTAGTTCTCATTAGCTCAAAGACAGCAGGATACGGTTCAGGATACTTAATATGTTCCGTTGTTTCTTTAGTTTTGTCAATTAAATCGATTTCGTCTCAAAGAGTCATTGAGACGCTGTCTCCGACTCTATCGATATCTTATGAGACCAGATCTGCCAGCACTTTATCCTTTGCTTTTAAATAATTTAACTAGAAACTCGACAACTAGAATGCTGTCACATTTCGGTTCTTTCATCTTTTGTACCAAAGTGATCCTCCGTTTTGTATGAACTACCAAGTTTGAATAATCTTTCCTTTGGTGATGTCTGCGTTGACAATACTCCACCCTAAATTTCTTCTAGGTTCCGAGTTCTTTATGCTGCTTAAATATTCTATTCATTCTTACAAGGTTGTTAACATTGAATTTGTTTCAAGTGAAAATCTTTTGTTTGTTCAACGAATCGCTGGTGGTTTTCTAGGAGCGGTTTCGTTGCTATTTAGCAAAAATCTTTTGTTTCAGTCATTCATTGAATTTGGATAATCATTATTCATTTGCTTGTTATATTTTCTCTTTTGTACTATTTGTTTCTCCGTTTTTCAGTTGTCTCATTTCATTATTCAATTAAACAAGGCTTGGACGAAATTTTCTCTTTTCTATCGTTTTCTATATGATCATTTGCTATATTGTTCGCTTAGTTTTTTTCTCATTTCTTTGAGTACACGTGAAGGTGAACCAACTCACCTTTCAAGCTAAAGCGTCTACTGCAGATAATAGTTTCTTCAACCTTGAGATATTGACCTTCGTAACTGATTTCATTTAGTTGTTGTTCGTCATGTTAGCATCATTTATTATAATTGTGTTATCGTTTAAGTATTACTGATCGGTAATAATACGTAAAAACAACGATTTTTATTTTTTATCTTTTTCTGGATTCAGTCATTCAGCATAGTTTTAGTGGAACAAATCGACCCCAGTAATTAATTTTTCGTGTCTGCTACCTGTTTAGCCGTCAACGTACAGGGACATAAAACAAGACCACACCGGTTGCCAGGCGGGTAACGTAATAAGCACCGACCGAATGACACACAATCACACACACGCATATATTGACACGCATACACACACACATAGTCAACAGGCTTTCTCACATATTTCATCTACTAAATTCACGCATCGGGACGATAGTAGAAGACCTCAACCCTGGCGCCACGCTGTGAAACTGAACTCAAAACCTCGCGGTTACAAAGTCAGTTGCTTAACCATAGAACTATGTAATTTTAATTTTTGCTACTTTTACTCTTATTGCCATGTTGAAAATTTCCAAATCGCATAGATCCATCACTACCTTTCCTTTTATGTTTCTCCTCATCAGTATTCTATTATATTCTAAAGTATTGGTGTCTATAATGTACGAATGTACGACAGCAGATATGAATATTGTGTCAGTTACCATCTTAGCGTTGGGTTTCATTCTCTCCATAACAATCATATCATCTTGACCAGCTTAAAATCAAGGCAAGAGTGCACCAAACGTCTACTCTACAAGCAAGTGTTAGCAATTTGCTACGGGATCAAATAATTCACGTACTTCAAATACCGTGATTATTACGAAATGGACAAGAGGGTAATGTCCGTAAATGATACGTAAGCAGACTTATTGAAAATTATTATAGACGGCTTAAAGAAGCCAGTTTGAAAATGTGATAGGAATGGAAAATGATTAGTATCACCTTGTGCTCTGATTGAACTTCGTGGACGAGTCGCCCCTTTGATATTATTTGTCTTATGGCTCATACTTAACGTAAAGAAACGTTTGTTGAAATATTCAATAATTATATAAGACAATCTGGGACATCTTTATCAATTTCAAATATGTATAAAATATACGAACGAATTATTGAAATTAGATAATTAAATTTGTTAACTGACTAAATATTGATTATTTTAAAGTTTCCTCTTTTTGAGCGTTGATTAATGCAATATTTGTTTACATATCACAGCCACGGTACATAAATAAAAGTGTACTGAAGGAATGAAGGCCATGGTTTCATTGCAGCTAAATATGAATCTACAATTATGTAAATTCCAGATTAAATACTTATCTATTCAAACACCACTTCAGTGAAAACAACATTTTGGAAAACATTTTCATCTCTTTTATCTCACTAACTTGTCTGCTTACAATTCATCCTCTTCTCATTTGCATTCAAATATAAATCAAACAAAGAAAAAAGAAACAATCCAGCAAACAAATAATATAAACAAACAAAAACAAACGGAATATTACTGCCTGAACGTGTTGTTTTTGTTTTTTTTTTCATAATTTAAACATAAAATAAATATCATTTATCGAATTATCGAAATCAAAGATTTCTATATTTCAGTGAATCATTTCTTTTTCCAGTCTTTGTACTTTTATACAAAATATAACGAAAAGTAAATAGATAATTTAGAATTATGAGAACGAATAAATATTTCTTTCCGATGAAACAATTCGACAGTAATATCTAAATTTTTCTATTAAAGTTACAGAATAACTATATTTTTTTTATGTTCAAGATGGTATTTAGGAAAAAGAAAAACATGATTCTAGAGACATGTTGAGATAAATATTGAGATGAGTCATTATATCCAATGTGTATGTAAACACTAAGAGTGAACAGCTTTTTATTTCTTTTTATTGTGTAAATTGCGAATATCTCATCAGACACGAAATCTGTAACGTGATGTTTCGAGCCAGATATATTTCATGGATAATGGGTTTTTTATCCGAAGTGGCACATACTCTTTCCGACTGTTTCTCAATTCTAAAACAGGTGCGGTAAAGTTTGCCCTTACTCCCCACTACTGGATGAGTAGAATACGGTAGCAGTGAAGTGGGGGTATCCATGCTATCGACTATTCTAACCCTGGAAACATTCTGGCCTATTTCCTAAACCAGAAACAATTATAATCGTATTGTTATTGGTAGTAATGTTCATTCTTGTTAAGCTTCATACTAGTCCTGATCACCGAAGTCTATGAAGCGAAAGCTTTGCAATTATTCCCGTTTTCCAGATACCTAAGATAGCTTTCGCTACAGTCTCTTTCTTTTTACTTAGACGGTACAATGAGAATGGGGGTCGATTGTGGTTGTTATATCTACCAGCTTAATGACCATATAAGTGTTTCCTTGTCAGTGATATTTGTAAGTGATGATATACATAACAATGCGATACGATAGAAATGGTAGTTAATCCCAATGAGAACAATGAGGACGAAAAACATTGTTTATATTATGTACGTGTTATAGTTAATGATAATAGTTTTCTATACAATTTCGTCTCTCTTCATTCGATCTACAAGGAGATATCCTTTAGGATTATATTATAAGATACAATAGACATCAGTTTCCGTATCAGAACCACCAATTTTATCGTATTCTTTTAACATATACTCGTTGCAGCTGTTTAGTCTAGACATGGATTACTATGCGGTTCACTAACAACACATAGTTTTACAAAATCACGCGTAAGACTGAAAAATTTA
Source organism: Octopus bimaculoides (assembly GCF_001194135.2). Classification (NCBI taxonomy): domain Eukaryota; kingdom Metazoa; phylum Mollusca; class Cephalopoda; order Octopoda; family Octopodidae; genus Octopus; species Octopus bimaculoides. The sequence continues at coordinate 53,188,432 of NC_068998.1, forward strand.
GATACGAAAGTAATCTATATTCCAGACAAATTCAAAATTAAGCTTGAATATTTTCAATTTACACGCGTCTGCAATATTTTCTGTGTTGTTTTCTAAAACTAAGAAGTCACGAAAGTCTGTGTCCATGCTTTAATTTTAATTTTCTTCGTAAATGTACCATAATGACCAATAAGTATCAGCCTTCATTTCTTAGATTATACTTAGACGAAGCAATAGCATAAACATATCATCAAACATACTTGGGCATTATATTAGAGTTTACAAAGAAAATGTGTGAAAGCATTTAATCAATAGTACCTACATTAATGATATGTATAGAATAAAATTTAGAATCTCTAGCACCATGGTTTGATATCCATGAAAGTTGATACTTTATAAAATAAAACAACATCCTTTATGCCGAAACTGTAGCGTTCCAGAAGTAATACACAACTGTTACGTGTTAAAAGAATTATAAATAACCTTTAGGTATTAATAAGGAGGCTTAATATAGTATGAAAGTCCTAAGAAAAATTAATCAGCGTGCATATACAAACCCATTCGAAAATGTTTGTATCTTACATCTTTCACTTGCTCTAGTCATTAGACTGCGGCCATGCTGGGTCGCCGCCTTCAAGTGTTTTTATTCGAATGAATCAACCGAACTGCTTGTTTTATTTAACCTGTTCCGTGCTCTTTCCGGTTGTTTTGACGAACCGGTAGGTAACGCCAAAACACCAATTCTAGCTGTGACGCGGCAGGGTTAGGGTTAGGGTTAGGTGCACTCGTCACTGTTCAATGACAGGAACAAATAAACAGTAAAAGTAAGATACATACATTTTATATACATACATATGCGTGTATATGTGTGTATATGTGTATGTGTGTGTGTGTGTATGTGTGTGTGTGTGTGTCTTTAAATTTGTATATTCACGCACGTACATTATTTTTGTTCTTTATGACAAATAGTAATGGTGGGGACTTAAGGTCTTGCGCCTGTCCTCACTGCATGGAGAGTCAATAAGCTGGGCAAAGAGCAAAACAGCTGCCCGTAAGTGAGAGAAAGTGGAATCAGTTGTATTCGTCTTTAGCTTATTACCGAAACTAATAGATGCTTCGGGCGCCTTGAATTAATTGCTACTAGGAGTTATAAAACAGCTATCTAGGGTACCAGTTTATAACCAGCCATTCCCCACTCTACGAATGTTCAACGGAGAATGATAGTTCGACAGAAATATGGAAATAGATAATTGACCCACTCTGTCGTTAGTTACAGATGAAATAAAAGCAATGTTATTTTCACTGTGCACGGAAACCAGGCATGGAAAAGGAATGTAGTGGTACTTATGATATTTGCTTCAAATGGAATATCTTTTGTTGCCAATTAAATTGTATTTGTACCTCTTAAAAGAACGGTCATGGCTTTGAAATAATTTAATCTCTCTTAATCGGTTTGTTGATCATATAAATTGACTTAATCTAAGTTTTGCTTGAATTAAGATACGCCATAGACTGTCATGAGAGTTTCTGTAACATACACACACACAAAGACACGCGCACACACACACACACACACACACACACACACACACACACACACACATTATATATATGTATATATGTATGTATGTATAAGTCATGTGTGCAAGTGTACATGTGTGAATTGTATATAGATCAAGTGAGCAGTGGTATGCTAGATAAATGATTGATTGCGGTAAACGAAAGTGAAAGTTCACAAAAGAAATTTTAAACTGTTTTATTTTCTTTTTATATAACTTTCATTTCCTTGTCGTTTCCTTTCACAATTTTATTTATTTGATTGCCATATTTTGATCTTCATAAAATATTGTGTTCAAGCTAGATTTTTTATTAGTTTTAAACATTTTCTCATATTTGTTTTTAATGAAATTAATAGATAGTAAAACATTTATTTTATGATAATTGTTTCCCGAAAATAATTAGAAATATTTCATCTTCCAGCAAGATTATTTATAAAACAAATCAAAAAATATAGGTAGCACATACAAAGTCTGTGTTTGGCAAAAAAAAAAATCCTCGGTAAAACAACTGTGGTATTAATCATAGAATTATTAGTAAGATGGAAACCAGCATAATCACGACGGGTGTTCAGAGGCTTATTAAAATCCGAGGACTTTATTACAGAAAAAATAATTACTGATAAAAATCAATATTTTGTATAATATAAAGACTTGGTGCTCGAAGTTTCTTCTAAATTGTTGTGATTCCACTTGTATAGGTGTTATTGCATATATGTGGGTGAGTTACATAACTGGTATTAAGGGAAAAGTTTCTATAATGAAAATAAGGTTGTAAATAATATTGTTTCCAACTAAAATTAATATTCTTTGGTGTAACCACTGGAAATAGTTTTGCAATTTTCCAATTTACTGTTTATAAGGCAGATATAATCAACCCTAGGGAATCCGAAACATGTAATATTAAAAAAACTAGCCTCTGCGTTGCAAGAATTTTAATTTCAGGCAGCTTTTATACAAGATAACATCAAACGGAAGATTGAACTTCATGAGTGTTTAGTGCTATCATTGCAAATGTAATCCACATACGCACATAGGCACACAGATATATACACACATAAATATGTACACACATAAACATACCCAAACAATAATTACAATAGCTTTTATCGCAGAATGTTCAGAATATCTTCCTGAATCTCCCTCAAAGTTTTGTTCTGAGTTTAGAACGATATATATTTTATAAATCTAAGATTACCAATAATCCTAATAGATCTAAAAGCTACAGAAAGATTGGTGAAGATGTAGAATTATGAATTAACTAAGGAAACAGAGGCTACAACTATTATTATGCTGGAACATCAGATAGAAATACATATTGCAATCAATATGATCAACTGAAAATACTTAAAGGTAGGTACACGGCACAGATAGTGATCGAAGAATTTAAATTACTAAATAATTAGGAAATAAATGAATATGCAGATATATTGTTTATATATGGAAATAGAGGCACAATCGCACACACTGTCACAGGCACATATAAATACATATATATATAATTAACATATATATACATATTATATATATATGTGAGTGTGTGCGTGCGTGTGTGTGTGTGTGTGATTATAAATCATTCGGGTTTAAAACTTGGAATTTTCTTTGCTTTAATAAGTTCGTCCACCGGTTTTGGCTGTCAGACATTAGTATACAACGGAAATCGATAATTTATTTATTATGCATCTGAACGTCCATAAATATCTGCAGAGTTTATATAATTAACAAAGAGCATTCAGTGAGCAATTCGTTTTATTACATACTTTGACAATTGTTTCATCGATGTTTAATTAGAAGAATATTGCTCTATTATTATCCAATATACGTAAACCATATGTTACATCGCTGTTACTATGCCAATACCACAAAGATATACACTCCTCATGTTTATGTTTAGAATCAATTTGATGAGTATATATTTTTCGTCCAGTGTATAGTTATCGCTTCATTTCCATATCATAATTAATGGCAAAAATAAATACGTAACTAACCAGAAATTCAAATTAGCTGGTTAAGAAATATGATAAATCGAAGAGAAGAAAAAATAAAGGTAAGATGATTAAATAATGAACAGCTTCCTAACCACATGATTTTCGATTTTTACTGTTTTGGAGGTCTTACTGTTTGGCAACTTGGGCAAGTGTCTTGAAATTTCGCCTCAGTCCGACCAAACTCTTCTGAATGGATTTGATAGACGGAAACTGAAAGCAGCCCGTCGTGTATATATA
>NC_068998.1:53193385-53226181 GCF_001194135.2 Octopus bimaculoides
TATATATATATATATACATACATACAGAGAGAGAGAGAGAGTGTGTGTGTGTGTGTGTGTGTGTGAGAGAGAGAGAGAGAGAGAGTGATATAAAATGGAAATGGAAAATAGCAGTCTTTGATAGTAAATCAAAACATTTCTTTCTTTTCATTGGACACCAGCTTTCGGTTGTTGAGTTTATTATTTATATAACATTATATTCGATTATTCTTTAGAATAACTATGTAATTAAATATTTTTCAGCAATGGCTGTGTTGATGCTTGCTCAGATGGAATGTGATCAAGCGCTGTTTGATTTCTGTGAGTTTCCTCAGCTATATCTGTCTATTTCTCTCCAATAATCAGTCCACTAGATTCCTGGGCCTCCTCACATATTGTTGTAGTGACACAAACATAATTACAAAAGTAATATTATAACTATAACAACACCAATAGGAATAACAGAATAAAGGCGACTTTAACGATACTGACAATAATAAAAAATAATAAGAAAACCAAAACTATTTAATTTGATAGTGATAATGAAATAAAAATACATATAAAAATAAAGCTGGAGATACATCCACACATGTATATATGTGTGTGTATGCATGTGTTTATGTCATCTCAATTAAAACCGAATACATCGTATATCACATTAATATATACGTCAAATAAATTTTGAAGATCTACGAAATATTGAATGTTATAGTACAATTGCATGTTATCCGTTAGTATGTACAGGGTAAATTTTCAAATTCTAATTTTTTTAAGAAGCAAGATTAATTCATAGAGGGTAATAATAAATATTACCACATTTCCTTTTCTGTATTCATCATGCGAGAATTTTAAATATTCTGTGAGTGATATATTATTGGTCGAGCACATTAACCTCGGATATTTAGATATTCTTTTCTACTCTAGGCACAAGGCCCGAAATTCTGTGGGAGGGGATCAGTCGAGTACATCGACCCCAGTACGCAACTGGTACTTAATTTATCGAACCCGAAAGGATCAAAGGCAAAGTCGACCGCGGCGGAATTTGAACTCAGAACGTAAAGACAGACGAAATACGGCTAAGCATTTCGCCCAGCGTGCTAACGTTTTTGCCAGCTCGCAGCCGTCGGATAATTAGATATTGTGTTATCAATTTTTGAGTTATATTATGCTTAGTAATGATTCTTAATTTCTTTCATATGGAATAACGAGGGGTATTGTGCACCGTTTAGAAATCATGGGTATGTCTTTTTTATTATAAATACGGCTGTTTCCTTTCGGCACTTTATTTTACCTATGTATTACGGTTCTTTTTCTTCCTGTGTTTATTTTCTATCGGAAGAAAGATTTTTGTATATGGGTAATAATTTATTGTTTCAATATTATTTACTTCATTAGCGATCACAAATAAGCTCTCTGAATCTAGAATATTTCTATTGAATATTCCTCAAAGCGAATGATTCCGAACACACACAAAAACACACACACATATATACATACATACCTACATGCAGAGCACACCTACTCACATATATATCCACATATACATATTTATAAATCTATACTCACACACACACACAAATACATGCATACAAATGATTCTATGCGGCAATTTTAATAGAATATATATATATTAAATCCTTTACCACGAAACCTAATTGAATACAGCAGCAACCTTTATAGGAATGCAATAGGAAGAAAACCTTTATATCAATGTAATAGAAAGCGTTGGTGTAAAACTAATTAGATATTTTCAAAACCACTGCAGATGTAAATTCGAAAACATTGAAGAACTTTTTTATAATATTATTTACCTTATTCAATTAACATCCTTATGTCAAATGGAATGCACACCTTTGCATTGGGACACAAAAACATAAAGCAGCAGCAAATAGAACTTAAATAGTACACATTTGAAATGACCATTCCATAAGAATTTCTCTCACACAACGGATATTTTATTCGCAATCGCTAAAAGTTTTCAGAATGATATACACTAAAGAGGTTTCGAATCAAACGTATTCATATTTATACATCATCATTACAAATACATTAGTGCCAGATGACCCCCGCATACATACGCATGTACATATATAGATCTATACAGAGAAACACACAGACACACACACATACATGCATATATAAGTGTGTGTGGGTGCGTACGTATATCTATAATTGTGTTTCTACCTATATCAATTTATCCACACATATTCGATATCAATATAACTTTATGCTTGTGGTGTCGATACCTCCAAGTGTTTCCGATTGCCTATATTACTTGACTAAGAAATATATCGAGGTTCGGCTCTGGTTAATAATCAATAATTATAGGTAAATTTTCTGCTAGTAACCATTAAGCATGTACGTAACTTGCGGAGTGAAGTGGAAACCCCGTGTATAAACATTTTATATGAAAGCAATATGGGAATCAATTTCCTTATGAAATATGTCTTCATACAAAACTAAATTCTGTATATAAAATATATATATTCTTCCTTTTACATGTTTATTGCTAAACGAAATCTAAACCGTCTACACGTGCGTATGTATATATAATGCTGCTGATTCCTGTGGTTATCCTGTCATTATATTTCTGGATGTCACTTCATTGGTTCATCCAGGACCATGTTTCGATTTCATCTTTAGCGTGGTTTTAATATAAATACTCCTATATCTATTCAATTAATTAATCACTCTAACAACGAAAACCTTTTGTGTCCTGTCTGCCGAAATGGTTACATATCTAATTTTGTCGGATTATTAATATTAACTAGAATATATTAACCACCGTTTTACCACTAAGGTGATTAAAATAATTACTCTGCAACCATTAACAAATTTTACTATATAGTAATTAAATGAAACGACGTGAATTTCACACAGAAGCTAACAAATGAATAATGCTAAGAGTTTGTTAAGCTTTTACTGCATTCACACATTAGTAGAATGGGATTAAAACAGTGGCCTCATTTCTCTCTTTGGTGTGTTGTACGTAGAGTGAAACTATTTACGTCTCAAATAGAGAGGTTAATAAAGAGAGTAATAATGTATATGCTGTTAGTGGTACGGCTGACTATTAATAGAATTATGGGATTAACAGTTTAATATTAAACGTACGATCAAAAGATTTAAAGATTTACGCTTAAACAATGTGATTGCACTCTACCATCCAGGCATGACACACCCCCAACCAGAGCCTACTTATCCAAACATAAAACGTAAACACAGAATTTCTATATTCAATAATGATAAAATAAAACAAGTACTATTATTCATTTAAGATTAATTGATAATCATCACAATTAATACCTTCAATATATTCCAATTCACATAATTATGGCCGCAGTGGACGGATATATACACATTAGAATAAATGTACATGACGTAATCATTTTGTTCTCAGCGGTATATTCCACTTAGTTTATATATTGATGTGTGTATGATGTATGTGTATGTGCGTGCGTGCTGTTCTAAGCAATCCAGCTTTGTTTTCCATTTATGGCATATATAATTTTAGGGGAATTACTTCAGTGTTGAAACTGTCTCCCTTTCTCGTTTGCGTTTGGTCGAATGGACTGGAGATATTTGTTACATTGGTAATTTTAATAAATCAAAAATTTATCTTGCACCAGTATTTAATAAACACTTATTCTTTTTTTGTTTTATTTAACTTGTGAGGAAGGAAGGGAGGAAGGAAGGGAGGAAGGAAGGATATCACTAAAACCATTCAAACTGACGGGATGGAGGGAGAAATATAGCTTCAACTCGGAGACCTGGCTTGAATGTATAAAGTAGAGAGAAAACTCCCGTACAAAACAGAAGGTCGTAACATTTAATCAAGAAACCACCCCAATATGAACTCATAACACAAATCTTCCGAACAAATGCTACTACTTACCTGGTCCAACAGTTTTGCGGTTCTACAAATCTTGTCTCCCAGATTTGTACTTTTTAATTCACTTGAAACATATTGACTTCAGTTGGATTTGAACTCACGTAGCAGAGGGACGATACAAATGGAGAAGCCATCTAACGATTTAACGACTTGGCAAAATCGCCACCCAGTGTACAGCATTATCAATAATGAGATCATTGTGAGCAGAAGTTTTGCCTTGTTGAAGTCCACATGAACCACCTTTGGCGAGATGCAACCAACTGAACATATTACAGTTAGACAACTAATGTTGACGATATCAGCAAACATCTCTATTTGTTATAGAAAAAGCTTAGATATGCTACATCGTTGTAATCCTAACAATGTCTTGGGGCAAAGTTTATGGGAAAACTTACTGCTTCAGATAAATTCACTTTCGGTGGTCTGCTAGATTGTATATATGATAACACAATACGTTTGGTAACTGATAAAATGAAATAAAATTAATTTCGATATGTTAGAGAGATGAAAGCATTCACATCCATCAAATAAAAAAAATATCGATTTCATTGCCAATAGCCAACAAGAATTCTCAGACCATCTCTGACTTCAAAAAGAAGCCTAAAAACCATTCTTTTTACCGACGCAGAATAATATTTACTAAACCTGAGATAACATATTTTCAATATCATGCATACATGAACCTCTCTTTAAAACTATTCTTAGATTGGAGACATAGAAGTAACTCTGCAATATTAATGTTTCATATGGTCGTCACCTTCATCGCCACCCTAATCATTTCAGCATCACTATAAACAACAGCAACGACAATAACTACAGCAACAACACTGTTGCCATAATGATGTCTCGATTGAAGCTATCAGCATCTAGATTCGGTAGATGAGATTGACATCTGCTAATACATCTCCAGACATATAGGGTTTGAAAGTAGTTTTGAAATTGAAAAACGAAAAATGTGTATCTTGACAAACCTTTAGGAGAATAATATGAAGGATAGTTTTTGAAGGCATCAAAACGAAAGTTGTGAGAAAAATGAGTAATATTGATTGATTTTGTCCGACATCACGAAACAAATAAACAAGAGGTAATAACGTTAAAAATAATGATATAAAAATATAGAAACTGCAGCATCTGCATCATGAAATTATCTCATATTTTTAATGAGAAATGGAGGAAAGAAGACAGAAAATAAAAGTTCGGACAAAGGAAGTTATTGCCACTATGATGTGAGGAAGAGTGGTTTTACAAACTGTAATTCTATTCGCCAAGCAGACTGTTAAGTCATTAGATAATCGATTGATTGATTCTATTTTCTTGTTACTTAACTAACACTCTTTAGGTCATTGGGTCGTCGTTGATAAGGTGTTTCGTGAGTCGATAGTGATTACTGCTAAAACTCTTCTCTGCAGTTTCTTTTGTCTAGTATTATGTGGTTGTTAATGAGGTGTGTTTAGCACACGGTTACACATGAAACAAGATTAATAAGTAGATGACTTTATTACCTGTAATGTAACACACGCAACCATACAACAGGTTTTAATTGTAATTAGGCAGTCATTCCTTCAATTTCCAAAGAGAATATATAGATAAAGAAAACAAAAACAGACGAATATGAAGAATAATTATCGAGGAAGTTCGAATAGTTTTCAGTTGTATTATGACAGTTCGTTAAGAAGGACAAAGTTGACGTATTAATAAATATGTTACGTTATCTTCCATTGGTATCATTTGATTTGCAAACATTTAGTGCGCTACATGCCTCCTTAGTCTGCACTTCCTTATGAAATATGACTCTCTTCAATGCTGCTCTTATAACTCGCTGTTATCACTTCTTATTGTGTCATTTACATCAGTTGATTACGTCTCTGCTTGTAACATATCTCCAAATCCGTTGCCAGCACGTTGTGGTTCAAATATCAAATATTGTGATTATCACCGTATGTCTTGTAAATTGTGAAGTAATGTTGATGTAATTCACATTAAATTAATTTTGCATTAATATATATTAACTAAAGAAATTGCATTCCATGTCTGCAAAATATGTATCAAAATAAAATTTTCTCAATGATATATAGCTTCTTTAACATTTTACTGAGTATCGACGCCACTCGAAACTGTGTGTTTCAAAATATTAAATTTTAGCGGGAATAAATTTCTTTACTATTTGAAGAGAACAAGTTGTGGTTGTGCGTGGCTAAGTGATTAGTATATTCGACTCATGTTTGTATAGTCTTGAGTTCGATTCCCGTCGGTGTGTTGTGTCCTTCATCAAAACGCATTGCTTTGCAATATTCCATTCCACTCAAATGGATAACATGTGTTGTAACTGTATTTCTTGTCACATTCTGTGCTATACTGAATCTCACTGAGAACTACGTTAATTGGACTAGTTTGTGCAGTGCCCACGCTGATGGGTCGATCGGATCAACTAGAATATTTGTCATCGTAACCGACGGACTGTCAGTCAGTTATCATATCTTCTATACTGTAATCCGAAAGGATACTGAAATAGCGGCTCGAGATTGTATTGACCATAAATTACAAGTGTTTCGGAATTCAAAGCCGGACTATGGTAGATTTCGTTACGTTCTGATAATTTTTGCTCGGAGAGAATTTAAGTTATTTTTCTGTGCCAAACATAAAGCTTTGGGCTTGGACGTTCTTCTGGCTAATAGTTCTCAGTTCACATTAAAATCTCAGATGACCGCCAATCTACTTTAGAGATAACAGATAATGACTTTGCATTACATGTGTACGTTGTGACAGATCACTATCGATCCCATCGTATTCCGACTAATTAGTGTTTCGCCTTCATGTTGTTCAACTGAATTGCTCAAGGTGTTTCAGGTGGAATTTTTGTGCTGCTTTTACTGCAGCTAATTGAAGGTTTTGCATTCGCAATTGCTTTCGCTTATCTATAAATATCGTATAACGTATAGTTTTGTATTTGATCTGCATCATTTGGTATTAATTATTGCGCTGGATCGTTCACATCTTATATGACACAAGAAACATATAGCAAAGCAAGCAATACACACCCTGTAAAGGAGATGTGACAATTTGCTTTTACATTTCATAATGAAAATCCGTTTTCCAATCACTGACATACTGAACGATATCTTAACCTTGCGTATTTCTGCAATAATAATTCTTAAAATGTTATATTAATCTAAGCAAGTTGAATAATTAAATAATTTATTCAAAACGTTAATATTTCTTTGATAATCTAACGGTGTGATGTAACCAATATTTTTGTAGGAATTTTCTTTAATCACCTTGATGAAAAATGTACAGATTCTGAATTTCGTTGATTCTCAGCCCTCTGTTGCATTTTGCGTTACAGTTAATCCCATCCGTTCATCATCTAAGACATTTTTCAATCCCAGAATGAAGCATTTGCAAATTAGTTATGAGTAGCAGATGATAAATCATTATAAAACGCAACGGAATGTACGCAATAAATACCATCGCTCCATCAATTTCTAGAAGAATATCGTAACCACTGGAACTTAAATTCCCTCTGCGTCCAAATAACGCTCATTGATAATTGTAGAACATTTTTCGAAAGACGATTTATGTGCGACGGGAAAACGGTATAACCAGTTTTACTGATTGTCCTTATTTTACCATAAGAAATAGAAATATAATGAATCAAGGATTTCCGGAGTATTGTTGGTGTGGGCGTTCAGAAGTAGATGCAGCTTTGCACCTACCCTCTCATTTATCTTGTTATCAATCATCAAACATTCTATGTATATGTAAACTATGTTAATAAGCGAATACAGTTTTCAGGTACATAATATGTGATAATGAGCAATATAGCTATTCGGAGAAACATTGTCAGCAAGAACTATAACATTCTAGACCTCAGATTTGGACGAACATTCATCGGGGAATGTATGAACGCTAAGGTTACACACAATGTATTCTTCAAAAGAAACATTTTCGGTTTAAGGATTATTGTTGCAGAAGTACGTAAGGGTACGATGACGTTCAGTATGTCAGCGATTGGAAACCATTATTAGACATTATGAAATGTAAAAACAAATTGTCACATCTCCTTCTTAACGGAGGGAAAATAGAAATTTAGTATTTCTTGTTCGGGCAACAGTTAGATGAAAGTGCTTAACTGATTAGGTATGTAGAAGTCAAATTTTTCCGCCGAAATCGAATTATTGCAACGAGGTCTATATATTTCACCGTAGTAGTAGTAGTAGTAGTAGTAGTAGTAGGAGTAGTAGTAGTTTCATTTGTGAAAAAAGGTTGTTTTTGATTTGCTGCCGAAAGTGGTCTATATCTGTGGTGGGAAGGGCGAGGGGCCGCTACGAATGTGGCCCGGGTGCCAAGAGGGCGGCAGCCTGAAACGTTTGGGAACCACTGCTCTAGGGTTGTAATCCTCCGAACAATTTCATCGCGACTTTGCCCACTGCAGAGATAATCCCCAAAACATTATCAAACAATGACCCATGAAATGATTCTGGAAATCGCTTGAAAATGAATATGCTTCAAATTTAGATTGAGATATCTAACTTATACGGATGTGAATGTGCACAGACATGAATTGTATTCAATGCAGTTGAGAAAATAAAATGTATTTTCCAAACTAAAAATCGATACACTGAATTTAGACAGAAAGTATTTATTTTACCGTTGAATTTGGTTAAATGCCATATACTAAGATTAATGTCCTTACTGCAAAGTTCTACTTGGTTAATGTTCAATAATAATGTTAAATAAATTCAACTGGGCTTTATTTAATGTTAATAATATTTCAATATTAACAATGTTTAATGTTTGATAATGTGTAATTATGTTTAATATTAATATTATAAAATAAGGTGGCGAAATGGCAGAATAGTTAGCGCCCCGGGAAAAGTGCTTAGCGCCCCGCGTCCCGATGGACGTTCAGAGTTTAACTTCTGCCGAGCTCGTCTTTACCTTTCGTCCTTTCGGGTCATTGAGGTAGAACTAGTTGAGAACTGGCGTTGATATCATCGACTTACCCCACCCCCGAACTTGTTGGCCTTGTGCCAAACTTTGAAATTAATACTATGAAATGATAATAGAAAAGAGGAAAATACTGATAATATGAGTGCTACTTGTAAGCTCTCTTTTTGCATTAAAAAAACATCTAAGATTCTAAATAAGATCTTTGACAAAGAATTAAAGAAAACAGAAGCATATTTTCGAAAAAAAAAAACTGATACTTTTGGAACATTTTTGTCCGTCATAGCTGTTGCTGGGTTTGATCTCTGCTGCTTTGGTATATAAATATAAAGTGGGGGTGTATGAATGCTATATGCAGAAACACGAGCAACTACAAAGTGTCAGGGTCACAGATGTAACAGTTGTCTGTTAAAATGATGCTTAACATTTAAATGAAAACATATCACAACATATCAGAGGCACTAAGTGGGACTAAAGCATATACAGAGCTTTATAGAATATAATTTCCTGGCTGGCAAGCTAATGAACAATTATAAGGAATGCTTTTGCCAGGTAAGCAGAAATGTATTATTCCATTCGTTCTATGAAAGAAGATTAGACAATTAAGTTTCAGTAAATACAATATACAATCCATTATCAGAGAGTAAGAATGAAGATTGGATCATATCAGGATCTAAATGAAGTTCAAAGTAATATAATGAAGATGTAAAAGAATTAACCGCTGAAGAAATATGTATATACTTATGTATGGAGAGAAAGGAAGGGAAAATATTTATTGGGAATCAAAGAACATGTATGATAAATTGGCCAAAAATAATACAGAAATAGAAACGAAAATGGAGAACCTTCTTAGAAATGATTTCTGAAAACTATCAAATTAGAAATATACAACGAACAGGTTAGGGAAATCACGAGTAAAATCAATAGCGCACTGCTTTGCACGAGAACTGACACTATTACGAGGACAATTAAATTCATCATAGCTGCAAAGGTTTGCGTTGGTGAAAAATGTGGAATAAATCTAGAAGTAAATAAGAACAACAATCTGGAAGCATTGTAGGGAATAAGGTTGGAAGATAGCATCAATTGATTGCGTCAGCATATAAATATAATTGAGAAAGAGAAGCTGAAATTGTAAAATACAAAAATATGTGATACTTGAAAGAAAATATAATGAGAAATGCAAAGGAATATCTGTATGGTTATATAAGATTTTAAACAAATATACGTAGTGTAAACAGCAAAAATGAAGGAAAAAACAACATGCAATCAGTATTGCTCATATATTCTACACAATGCAAAATCGATTATTACGTTTCTGAGGAAAAAATCCGTAAACTCACACGACGAGAAGGTAAAGGAGGAGATGGTGTAACGATTACTGAAGACGAATATAGAACAATGACGCATAAGAGAAGAGAAGTGCTAACTAGAAGAGGAACAACTAACGCAAACAGATACAGCTATAACTGATATTGGATTGAAATCCAGTGTTACAAGAAAGTCTTGTCTATTGACAGAGTATAAAGGGATTTATTAGTTAAGGAAAGAAAATCCTTTCTTCTGCAAATAAATAAAATAGTAGTGTTCTGTGGTTGTCGAACATCAGCAACTTAAAAAGCAAAAGTGAAAAGAATGTTGTTGTTGGAACTATTGTCTTGTTACTAGGTTCTAACAGAGAAAACAGATCTTTGGTAATTCAGAGGTTGAAACAGACTGGCAACCTAGTCTTGGCAATGCTTTAGAATTTTTCCCCATTTAATGTTGAGGAGTCGTGTGTTTAGAGACGGTGTAGTGAATATTGTATGTTTGGCTTCTTTCAGTTTCCGTCTACCAAAGGTTTCACAAGTAGTAGTAGTAGTAGTAGGAAATGGCATTAGACCGAGCAAAAGGAGGATAATGAGTAGAAGACTTTCTTTTACTTGCTAATAATTGGAATACAGCCACGCTGGGTTGCCTCCACCCAGGATTTAGTCCGTCGACTCTCGACCATTTTCACAGGTCTTTGAGGCGAAACCAGAATCAGCGCTAAATGTCCAGCAGCAAAAACAGTCACAGAAGTCCAGATAGATATATATACATTCTTTTCTACTCTAGGCACAAGGTCTGAAATTTGGTGGGGATGCCACCAGTTGATTAGATCGACTCCAGTACGCAGCTGGTATTTCGAGGTTGATAAAAAAAAAAAATTATCAACCTCGAACGGGTGAAAACCAAAGTGGACCTCGGCGGAATTTGAACTCAGAACGTAAAGACAGACGGAATACCGCTAAGCATTTCGCCCAGTGTGCGAACGTTTCTGCCAGCTCGCCACCTTCCAAATACAGCTATATACATTATCTGAGGTTGTACAGAGTTTCCATTTACTACTATTTTACTCGTGAGGCATCGTTCGGTCAGGTACTCTAGTAGCAAATGATTGAGATAGGTGAGACAGAGGCATTGAATTCGAAACTACATATTTGTAGAGCAAGCCTCTTAACCGCAGAATAATGTCTGAGACTGTGTTTGCATTTGTTTATGAAACCTAACGAATGGTATACATAGATTTATAAATGACAGTGTATAATATCTTGGCTGAAAGATGAATATGGCTGAAAAAGTATAGGAACTACAGACCAATTATTAACATAAAAAGAACATACACATTTTTCATTGAAGGCCATCTATACAAAAACCTGTGATATGACCGTTCATATATCTATAGCAAAAAAAAAAACTCGATAGATTTTGTATAAAGTAATATAAAAACTGACAGTAGATATTTCTATATATTGGAAAATAAAACTAGTGAATTGGTGAATAGAATGTAGTAAAATCAATACAGGAATTTTCATGATTCTCTGAATATTGTATATCCTCTTTGTACCTTTTGTGATTTGCATGATGCCATACTAAACATGGTAAGCAATCCGCATGTAGTATCAAAATTTACTCAGCATGGAATCGATCACGTTTACACGTATGCCCTTAAAGTGATTGCAAATCACGAAAATAAAAACAAATTATTAGCGTAAACTTTAGACGGGTTTAGCGATGTCATGGTGACGGAATTGGAAATTAGAAAAGATGCATGTCGCTTTCGTGAGTTGAGGAGGAGTTTTAGTAAAAAGTAATGAGACGCAATTACAACATAAAATATGTATAGGGGGTTATAAACATCCAGATATGACATAACTTGATAATATAAACGAATATTTCGGTCGACGCTGGTTTTTCTTGTTGGAGTGAATAAGTAGAGGACACAAATCCTGGTGTCGATATAATCTATTAAATCTGTTGAATGTGGCGCCTCACGTTAACTGTCGTTCAATGCCTGAGAAACAAAACGGAATAAATGAATAAAATTAGGTTATACGAAAAATATTTAGAAAAGAAAAGAGATTTAAAAGTGCACTTCAATCACACTTTATAGAAGTAGTAAGAACATTCGCTTGCGATTGGCTAGAATAACAGAAGTTCCGCTGAGTTATAATGACGTTATGAAAATGAAGTGCAGAAGAATAGAGCGACTTAGGTGGAGGGGTAGATCTTTATATCCCTAATATATTTATATATTTTTCATTTAAGTAGTTTCGAAGGCTTTGATGCGGCAGGCTCGTTAGTCCATCGGACAAAAATTAATAGCTTTCGATACGTTCCGTTCTCAGTTCAAATCATGCCGATGTCATTGTCGCCTTTTTACCCTTTCAGGGTCGATAAATAAAGTATAGGTGAAACATATAAATCGTTGTAAATGACTATCACATTTCTCCTGGAATTGCTAGCTTTGTGCGAAGACTTGAAACCAATATTTATATAATATTTCAAACGCAATAAAGCCATAATAAAAAAATATGCACACTGATATGGCAGCATATAATTTGTCTCTATTACGTCATGATTTTCTTAAAATCAAGAGTACAAATATATCTTTTTTCCCGTCTGCTTCAATTTCTGTACCAATTTCCCTCTATGTCAGTGATTTATTGTATTCCGTTTTTATAGAAATTTCGACTCGATTTTTATATCTGCAATTTTTCGTCGACGGCCAATCGTTGGCATGCAACAGATACTTGTTATGGAATTCAATAATCCGTCCTCTGACCAATGAACTTCGAATGATTGTTTCACGGGTTGCTGAAAAAGTATCACTGCACAGTTTCTAAACATTTATGAACATTTACGACAGATCGATGATCTGTGACAGGGAACTCTGACAAAATGTTTGTGAAGTCATTGCTGTTTCACTAAACCATTAACTTTTACTCTCAATCTCACTCTCTCTCTTTCTGTATATATGTGTGTATATGCGAGAGTGTGTAAATTTCTTTCAATTAAAATATTAAAATGATTCATGCTTTTGGTTGAAGCAATACTATATTGTGAAGAAATATTTTAAAATTCAAGTCTGCAAAGGAAATGAAATAAACAAAATGCTACTGTAATCTTGGGGTTAGTTGCCCGCGCTCTTAACTATGTGACCTGAATAATAATAATAAGAAGAAGAAGAACAACAACAACAACAACAACGGAAACAAACCTGAGGAATGAGAAGCCAGGTTCTAAATTCCCACAGGTCACCTGATGAAGGCTGGAGAATACATCAGCCGAAACGTTGTGGTAACAACAAAACAAGATGAGAACAAATATCCGTCAAATGTAAATAGTGTAGTGTAGAAATTTACATTTGTCTTCCACAGCGCGACCTCAACTAACCATAGTGTAGAAACGATAACAAAGAATATGGCTGAAATAGCAAGAACAAATTACTATACCGTACAAATAAATCTCTAGAAGAAATTATCTAGAGATAAACCAATGAAATCAATACATATTCTATATATATACTATGCTAATATTATCATAAATAATAGTAACTAGCAACCACAGAAGAAAATATCGAGAGTGACTGCAGAAACAAATAAAGAGCGAATAGACAAGGACGCGCACACCGAATGGGGAAAGCGAGAGGAAAACAACATTACCTATAAGGAACATATAACTATAAAAAATTTAGAAATACCGGAAATTAGAGATCAAAAACATATAAATGTGGCAAAAACCTAGCAGATCAGATGATTAGATAAGGCCTTCAAACAATATGTGTGAAAAGCCAGTTTTAGTGAATTGAGTTTTAGAGCAATTGTATATAAAAGCATAAATAACTACATGTAAGAGAGTGTTTGGAAGATAGTAGTTGAAGACTGCATTTGAAAATATGTCGAATGGCCATTTATTTGTGATATGATTACTTCAATGTGATGAGGTTGTTTATCTCCAAGTCAACTGTGATCGACGAAAAGTATTAGGATCTTTGCATTTCTATTTTCGGCGATGCCTTCAGGTTTGTGGTCGTACCAATTATTTATTTACTTATTATTAATAAGTAAATAATAATAATCTTCATTATTATTATTTATTTACTTATTATTATCATTATTATCATTATTATTATTATTATTATTATTAGAGTAAATACAAATTTAGAGACGTTGAATTCTTATCCAAAACTTTTCAAATACAACTTGCCGTAGATGTGGAATAAGTGTTCGGAAAGTAATTCACAATACATCCAATATTCAATAAGTGTAGACAATGAATGTGTCTTAAAGAATAAATTTTTGAGAGATGCAATTCGCAAACACACTGCATTAAATATGTTAATACTAACATATTTAATGCATTAATCATCAAAAAGTTTCATAAAAAATTAATTATAGGTTAATGAAAAACCAATATTAGTTAATGAATAAAATTGTTTTAATTATGAAAATGCTGGTTGGTTGTGTAAATGCATTTTTCTGTCTTAATTTCTTTTAATACTCCTGCTAGCTTTAGAGGATTTTTTTCTTATAGCAGACATTTTCAATTATGTGTACATTAATATTGATTTATATCATAATCAGAAGGTTAAATATTTTGGAGAACGGTTTGGATGATTATATTTACCTCATGGAACTGATTTGTTAGTTTCTCGACACCGAAATAATAAAATACAACAGTCGTAGAAATAGAACACAGGATGTTGAGGGATATGAACAAAAGCAAGCAACTATATGTAAATATAGTTGCTTGCTTTTGCTGTTTATCCAAGCTTTTAGCGCTGATCAAGAAGTATAATATGAATTAATCCAGATTTGGCCATCCCTACTTACGCTACAACACAGAAAAAATGGCCCTATTATACAGTGTGCTTCTGTGAATGCAGAAAAGCCGAAGGAGGAATACCTCATCAAATCTGAAGTCCTTTACTAATGTTTCACCAGACCAGACGGGACTTGACAAAAAAGCCCGCCCCCCTGAAAAAAAAAGACAGAAAACACAAAATTCTGATGTGAAACAGAGTGTAGAAATTAGCCTATTGACCAAGACAGACATATGTCTTTTAGAATTGTATTGTTTCAAAATCTTTTCTGTGTTTCAGAATAACCTTAACTACTTCGCCAATGTGTCGGATGTATAGACTTTATTGGCCGGCATTAAATTCTGGCAGAGAAAGACGTGCACATTAACCGAATCTAATTAAATATAATGTGTTAGGGACTTTGTGAAATCTTGCCTTTTAATTGATATTTACAATAGCAACTTATTGCTTGTCAGAAAATCTAAGACAAAATTCAGTCTATGAAAAGAAATGATTTCCTGTGCGAAAAACAATAAAAACAAAAACTGAGTTAAAAAAACATGAAAAACAAACCAAGTCAGTCATCAATTCTATTTTGATTCTTATCTTTTAACGTCTAAGAAAGTAAGTAACTTATCGTAATTCAATCAAATGTTATCGTTTATTCCCTCCCCATCTAGATGACTTATCAGTTTTGCATCCATATAGATTTTTATTGCTTTCCACAGGGAGTAAAACACAAAAACTGCACAAGACAAAATTATCTGAACAATTTCCCCTTATTTCACAAGAATATACACCAAATAGTTTTGTTCTATAGTTCACAGATTTGCTGAGATCTATATTAATACTTTTTTTTTTTACATTATTATCTTTCGATAATTTTATTTTTGATTTTCGGACTAGGAAATTCAATTATCTTATTAACGGAACTCTAGTAACACTCCTGAAGGAATCGCTTCACTGGTCATTTTGTTGCACATGAATTCTACTAATAACACTTTTAACACCAAGTTGTTGTATAAATATGTCTTATGAATTATCAATATTCTAATGATATTGTTATCTGCGAGTTTGGACAGAATATATAATTTTTAATAAAGAAAATATAAAATTATTGTAAACATAAAGCTGTATTATCAAATTTATTAATGGTTATGAATATCTCTTTCGAAACTCTATAAATGATTCCATATACACTAAGTTTTTGTTTACGTTATCACTTTGTTTTAAAAGTTTTTCACTTATTTAGGAATTTTGAATCAAATAATAAATGCAATATTTATTCTGTTTTGTGAGAAGTTTGAAATCTTGCTAAATATAGCATTTCGTAAATATTCAATTCTGGTTCGATCTTTGTGAAGATTTGTTTTTCGTTTACATCATGATTATCATCAACCTGAAGGAAACAAAATAAGGAATACAATAATAAATTCCAGAACCGATTCCGTTATCCTTCACACCCGTACAACCTAATTGTACGATCGCCTTTTGTCCTTTGTTATATTTTAATTATTAATTTAGATTTACTCTTTAGCCCTAGATAAATTCTTATAGATGTAACTAATAGAACACGGACTGTGTTATACCGCTTTCCCCCCCCCCCAAGACAACATGGTACATCCAACAACGGTGAATGCTCGTGCAAAAAGACACACAATTGATTTAGTTTAGGCCATACATATTACAGAGAAATGCTTATCATTAAAACTATCAAAACGTTGAATCAAAGAGAAATCCTTATCCTTACAACTATCAAAACGTTGTATCAAATATATGATATTAACTCTAAATATAATAGAATGTTGAATGGTTCGTGAAAGAGCTAATTCCATAAGACATAAATTAGACAAGTGAAACGTATAAAGTTTACGTTCAGTTATAATGTTGCAGATAATGCCACATTGTATTTAGGACGCTTGTATTACTAATCTTATTTTCGTATGTGCTACACGTAGTATATTGTGTTCATTTTTCTTTTCAGTAAATGTCAGGTCACTCTATGGGCTTCATGGTACTTCGTGGCATGTGTAACAGGAAAGTTATTTTCAGCTATGGCATAGTTTTAAGTTTTCTGTTAAAACAAATAGTAAGTAGAACTTAAGTTATGACATTTATAAAGTTGAGAAATATATCTTCTCGCAAATATAATAAAACAGTGTGGACTAAACGGACGACGTTAAATGTCATTTCGTTCTGCTGTAGTTGAGCAAAGGTAAAAATCGGATAAGCATGCTTATTTGGCAAATATTTTGTTAATTTCAAAATTTATATTCAGTATTAAAAGTATGAGATTTTTTAAATAATAATATTTAACAGAATAAACGAAATTAAACATGATTGGATAACAGTAAATATTTCTGTGTTTTGTTATTGAAATTGCATTACTGTGATATATCTAGTCGCCATTTTTATCATATTATTCTGTATAATTATTTACGTTTTTAATGAATAAAAGCAGCTATGTAAACTAAATAATTTTGTCTAGAGAATTTTAATTACATCAAAATTTATCATTGAATTAACAATTATTTTATTGCTTAATGACAGGAAATAATGGAAATAATGTAATCTGTAGCAAATATTGTAGTGTGGCCGAGAATTTATGTTATATGTTAACAGAGTTTCCATGTGGAAGGATATATCTCATGAGAATAATTAACAGATGATTCTATGTTGTGTTTGATAAATATTACACATGGACTGCAATATAGTTTGAAGGAATTCCTAATATAGTGAGGTGATAGTGGATGCAGACAAGAAGGCTATAAGGGATCTAGCACACAGTCGTTTGCCAGACAGATATAGAAATCAACTCCTGTCGATATCACAACTTTTACGCGTAAACCACATTACCCAATGTACTTCTGCAGATATAAAGAAATATAAAATGGAATACCTTGGATTATAAACTTGTTCAAACTGGTATAATCTGGTTTTGAATAGCAACAACAAATGTGAGAACAAGGACTGAGACGATATCTCTGCCTGATTGGTTAAGATTGTTTATTACGTTTCTCGCTTCAACCATCCAAATGAACTGGGTCTTTTAGGACTTAAATTACCTGATCACAGGATTATTGCAATGCCAGTTAAGTGATACAAATATTGGATTCTTTGACTCTTCTTTCATTTAAAACTGGCAATTATGGTTATCTCCTAGTTTCTTTTTCCAAAACAGGCATTTATCTGTTTCTCACCATCGGTGTTCTACTCTAAAGTAGTCCAGGCCAAACTGTTACGGTGGTTTTGTCGATGAGGGCCGATCTCTCACATAACCAGCCTCTCGTCCTCAAATCAAAAGAGCAAAAATTTCTAATTTAAGCATGGGCCCAGTAAATTTGACGGCATAGATCTTCCGATGCCAGTGATTTACTATTTCGAAACTCTATAAACGGCTGTTATTCTAACGGAAGAGTGGTGCTTATCTCGGAAGTTTAAATAATAATTTTCTATTTAATGTTCCTTCTCAAATTTCTTTTCAATCTCCATGACACACCCGTATTTATTATTAATTTCTAAATATGGGAAACTCTTACTTTACTGTGATTTTGCTTCCTAACCTTTGCTTCAAATATTTTTATAACTACTTTCCTTACTTGGAACTGGTCTTAATGCAATCTTCCAAATAGAATCTGTACCCGAATTCCCTTCTGATTTTCTGCACTCAATTTCAGTTTCACGAATTCAAGTTTTACATATAATTCCTGATTCAAAAGATTGCGTAAAGTCATTTCTAATGCAATGAATTTCGATTTACAAGTCAGAGTGAATCCCTTTGGAATATTTTCATCTGATAACGTTTGATTTTTCGTTTTATAATTCCCCTTTCGTGTGGATAGTTTTCTATCTCTCTTCCAATTCTTCGCAACATGCTCCTTATACTATCGTGTTATTAGTGTTATCTTTATCTTAAATATCTTTTATGGAATCCATGTTTTCACATTCACAGTGAAAATCATTCCGGTAACGAAATCATGGAAGTAACTTTCCATTCATCAATATTATAAAGTGAATCTTATATCCATATCTGCATTTGCAGCAAAAGGTCCCTGACATTTAAATGAAATGAAAGAAATATTTTTGTACAAATAACCCAAAACAGTTCATATATAAACGACAGGAAAAAAATATATAGCATTTTTAATTGGGTATTTGTTAAGCCTTTCGGAGTAAGATAACCTTTCCTCTACGCTATATTTATTATTCATAAGTTCGTTTCTAACTATTTCAGTCTATCTTTATGCATTGTTTTAAACACTGTGTAGATATTTATTAGCCAGGGGTGATACAACATTTCACTTCCGAATGCTTTCCCATCATTGTTATTCTATGGTATAGGATTGTATATTTTTTTCTTGTTGATTTTGAAATTATCCCTATTCGATATCCATCCATCATTTACAATCAGCAATAATGTTCCACCACAAATTTTGCAAACGAGAGATTGGTTTCTCTTTTGTTCATATTTTGTAAGGATATTTATGCTGTTAAATCAATTTCGTTTTTTTTTTTAAACAGGAGTTGTTTTTCTTAATAGCGTTTGTTTATTTTCAAATGATTTAACGAGTAACTTTCGTTGCAGGCGCGTTTCAATCACTGTTTTTTCTTGATCTCGTATTTTGGGTATTTACAGTACTTGTCCCAATCTTGTACAATTTGTGTATTGTTTTTTTCCGTGTCAAATATCTCATCAAGACAGAAACAGTTGTTTTGTTACATTCGGGAAGATAAAAATTAGGTTAGATGGTCTTAAATTTGGGATTTAAAAGAATCGCTGACACACTGAGTAATCTAATTCTAGACAGAGTCTTCTTAAAGGAAAACAAAATGAAGTTTTGGGCTCGTAGTGTATGGAATGAAAGTAGGCCTCATATCTAATAATTACTGACACAACAGCTACCCTGATTTGCATTAAAAACTATTGCATTTATTTTCTTTTTCTATCTAATCAAGTATGAGTTTCTAAAACTCTATAACACTATTTATAATTGTATTTGGAAAGTTCTTTGATTGACTAAAAGGAAATATACTTATTCCGAAATTTGATTTTCTTTTCTTGCGGCATTTTCTCTTCTATTGTGTACACGCATCGGTTTCAGAAACTTAAATTGTTCGTGTTCATTCTTCATACAACCAGAAAATGTATGGAAGGAACAATCAGAAACTAAAAGCCCCATAAAAATAAAAGTCACATCATTGTAATCATCTCCCACTACTCCTCTACATATATTGCATTGAAATATTATATGCTAGTCTATGTAATTACATCATATATTTGATCGTTTTTTATTATATGATTACCACTGTCTTATTAACAGACACTTCGTATTTGAATCACTTTACGCCATTCTCTTGTTAAAAAAATTTCAATATCTTGATGCTGGCGTTTGTTTGCGTTTGGTTACTACAAAACAAAAACATTCACAGTGTAACTATAAAACCAAATTTAGCTCTTTAGAATACCACAATTTACTGTGAATCTGAAGTGTCTATAATCCCATGAAACATAATAAACACCATTCGTTACTTATTTCCACTTGCCGTATAACACTTCTTTTATTCTCGGCACTACTATTTGTTTTACAAGCATGTGGCTGGAAAACGTGTAATTCATTTTGTTAAACAAGTTTGATATATTTAGGTAGTAGACAGTGTTTCCAAATAGTTCTTTTGAGAACTTCATTGAACTTGAAAAGAAATCTTGCCAAAGTTGGGAAAATCAATTCTCTTAAAGCTTTTGATGGAAACATCTTAATCCAATAACAAGCAACTCTTAAAGCAGAGCCAAACTAAGCAAGAATAAGAATTCTTGAGAGCATGTGTAATTTATTACAACACTGTTATAGATTATTTATCGACTAAATCCTTCACAGACCATATGTAGATGTTGGGAATGTAACTGGTCCAGTAGAATCATTAGCATTATAGTACGCATTCATTGGTTCCTAATACAAGTCTATCAGATTGTGGTATTTTACAGACACGAAAGGAAATTTCAAACACAGCACAGCTATTAAAAAAAGCAGAACGATTGTGTATTTACACTTAGAAGACGGAAAAAAGTTGCCAGCAGCCAGTTGCAGGAGTCGAACTCGTACCGCTCAGACACGAGTTGAGTATTCTAACATTAAGTTCAGGTTAGTTATTCAGAGTAGAACTTTCACCACATACTCATAATGGTAAGTTTCATGTTAATAGGTGTTTCCCAATGCAAGAAAGTCTATCATAAATGTTAAGATGCACCTAAGCATCTACGAAATTAAAACAGTTCAAACGTCTCTCATTAATTGACGCAGGACTATAAGTACTCAGTACTCAGTGATGGTCAGTAATGTTTTGAGCTGGAATTCGGTCATAACTGATTATATACTTTCGCCCCCTTTCCAATTTAATGGCAACAGGATGCCATTTACGGAGGTTTACATTGTCATTCTTGCTGGACAAGTGACTAAAATATGTTCCATGTTCTTCAGCCTAGGCCATTACCGATTGCACATATTTTATTGACAAAGATACTCCATACTTAACGATCTCATATTTATGTATCACGAGATGCACCCACGAGAGCGTTATCCATTATGTTCCTTCTTTTAACACAGTCCGTGTTCTATTTCCGCGCGTGTCTATGTGTGAGTGAGTGTGCGTGTCTAAGTGTGTGCGTAGTTGGGAGAGCTTCTCTGCTAATTCTTGAAGATTGGCAGTAAACTAATTCTTTTATCATATTCGGAAATTATCATGTTAAGTATTATTTCGTTTTAATACTATGTATGTTCGTTCACAATATATTCTACGAAAATCCGATGTATCCTTAGGTAACTCTATGCGAATCAATGAAATGTGAAAACTATAACACTTTCATAGGCCGATAAATTTATTGGCATGATACACTGCAGAAATTCCTGGGAAATGTATCAACATGAAAGCTGCAATTTCGCTTCCAGTTATATTCTTTTTGTAAACTTGGAACATATATCAAGAACAAAAATATTACACCAACATACGGTTTAACTTATTATGAATGGGCTTTCGTAAAATTGGTTGTCTTACTTTTTATCCGCTATATTTAGTTTTCAGCTTATTTTCTGCAAAATTTACATCGAAGAAATAAATGTGATGCGGGACGTTACTAGCCAATTTATTCAAACTACACTCTACAGTCTGTATACAGGAAAGAGAAGAATAGATTGTTGAATTCATGATGCAGTATGTGTAATAAAACGACGGGGTAGTCACGGCCGTACATCTTAGATTCCTGCCATTCAAACTAATACTAAAACCACAATAACTATATTCGGAAGACCAAATGTGAATGCAATTAGCGAAATCATAATCAGAAAGGTAATTAGTACATACATGTACATACATATACACATACAATTGTAATTGTACCGTTGAAGAGAAAACTATAGTTTTAAATGAAATTCATTGATGGGCTCTTAAAACAGTAAAATACAGTCGTTTTAGAATTTTTTTAGAAAAATATCAGTACTAATACTGTTACTAATTCAGATCTGGGATAAATGGTACAGATTCCTCAGGTGATACGCACTAGAAATTAAAAGAAGTAAAAAGAAACATATTCGTATTAAAACTCCATGTAAAGCGCTAACAACAGAAATGTTCTGCTACAGAATCACAGAGGATGCTCTTACCTCACAATGTTATAAAATGTTAGACATGCATAAATAGTCTTGTATATAGACGCCATTTCAAAAATCTATTCGGAAATATAAAATGTTACTGGTAATGATTTTGAGTTTAATGTCAATTTTAAGGGTTAAATATGTTTTAGTTATTTAAACGTAATTTTCTTGAGGAAAAACCTTCAATATTTTGTTGAATGCTTTTGTTTGCACTTGTCTCATATAAAAGTCAAAATGACACTTAACTTTCTGAAAACAATTCGATTACCTTCAACCAATAACCAATACATCATATCGAAATCCTTAATATATATATACTTCTGGTCTCCGAAGAAGATATGTGTAGAATGCCTATTATCTATTAAGGACATGGAAATTCTATAAGATTCTAAGATACTAATTGAATTAAGTATTTTTATGTATGCCATCTATCTACTCTTTCACCGAAATGCTATACAGCTGGTATACTGCCATTCCCCAAGCAGTTTCAAATGTATCAGTTATGCACACGCATCTTCCTTTCAATACAAAAAATAATCGTCGAAATTCTTACTCTAAACTCCCAACAAGTATTAGCTATGAAAACAGAAGCAAGAATTTTGTTGGTGAAGGAAATATGAATGAACGATGCAATTATACCATGTAAACCGAAAGTTTGTTTTTTCCACTGAAGAAAGATTTGTTATAAAATACCTTTCTACACTTGTAAATGCGTGACTTAAAAAGCTATTTCAAAATTATCATGGACAATATTTGACGCGCTACTTTAGAACATCACGTTGCGCACTACTCTCCATATAATATTATTTAACATTTTCTGAAATCAATTCTATGTCCGTCAGACCACCGCGATTCTTACTCGAAGCATCTCTCTATCTTAATCAGTAATTGTAACATCGGAAATAGTATTTTTTACAATTACTTTATATGGCGCCCATTCTTACAATTTCATTACATGGAGCCCAATTTATTTTCTCAGTTAAAACTTGAAATCTGCCTGTAATAATTCTTATCAACAGATGGCACCAACAATAAGATGTTCCCGTTATCTTTGCTCTAGATGTAATCCTCTCAAATCCCAAGAGTTTAGAATGTAAACGCCAATTTGCTAACGCTGTACAATCCCTCAGCCTATCATTACTGTACCTCTATTTCTCGAATA
The DNA here is from genome assembly GCF_001194135.2 of Octopus bimaculoides. NCBI lineage: Eukaryota > Metazoa > Mollusca > Cephalopoda > Octopoda > Octopodidae > Octopus > Octopus bimaculoides. The sequence continues at coordinate 53,217,118 of NC_068998.1, forward strand.
ATATCCGCATTTCTTCGTCTTAATATCCGTATCTGCTGTGAATTATCCGTAAGGTCAATGTAACATTAGAAATCAATGTCAAAAGGATTACTATCTGAATCGCTGGGCATATTGCTGCCGGCGTATTCGGATGACGATTAATTCTGACCAGAATAAATCAATGACCGAATCGATAAATGAGAAAGATATAAAAAAAGTTTAAATTAAAACTAAGACATTGATGGGCGCCATATTAACGAAGTTGATCATAACGATCATGTTGCTGGAAATGATTATGCTGGAGAAAAAGAAGGAGAAAAAGAAGGAGAAAAGTAGTCTTCATGATAATGACGATGACAATAATGATAGCGATAAGGAAGAAGAGGAAAAGCAAGAAGGCAGCAAGAAGAACAATGTTGATAATAACTGCCACGGCCATTATTGTGATTATGCTTAAAAAACGGAAAATACTATTATGATGTTGATGGTGTCGTTACTGCCCGTATGAATAGTGTTGGCAGCAGTTATGATGATGATAAAAATAATGAGCCTGGAGACTGCACAAGTTGAGGAGGATCCGTTTTAATTTGGAATGTTTTCCAGTTGCTGTCGTTTAATTGACAGCCGCCAGTTGGTCAATGATGGCACTTGTCCTTAGTTAACAATCCACTAAAAGGGACAGGAACAATGATTGTAACAATAACGAACTCGTGAATGTTAATCATAGAATTATGCTGATGGCAGGATACAGGTTATATGCAAAGGCAAGTCTCTAAGAGATGTATGAATATAATCATCTGAACTGATCACAATAAGAGGAACGGTTAGTTTGAGGAAGAGATCAATGAAAAACAAAATATTAAATTTATAAATTGAGGAAACAAATATCAAGATCTATTCATTAATTATGGATAAGTAAATAAATGAAAGATACGGAAAAGAACATACGTAGAGAAGAAAGTGAAAAGCCAAAATGTTTCATATCGATCGTTCTTTCTTTGGACAGGTTTTGAACGTTGATTTCTTGGTCTGTTCAATGTAATCGATTCTGCGAGAAAGAAGAGACGATCACGAGAACTTTAGTCTATTGTAAGAAACTTTACAGAGAGCTGAACAGCAGAATATATTCAGGGAAGAACCTCCCACACTCTTGAAAGTGTTTTAGCAATTAACTGCTTACAATCTTATGAGGTTAGGCCGCATCTATTATAGAATATGACACATAGATAAACCTTTGTTGTCACATTGTCTGCTAATGTCTATATTATAACCACTCCTGGAAACTATCGTAAAGCCAAAGTACCCTCGGGGCGGTAACAAATTCGGTCTGAGACGGCTGTTGACTCTAACCTGAATTATAGCTCCTGAAATTTGCTTTCATTTCCACTTGACCAGAACCAGTTGACACTCTTCTCCGGTGCTTGCTTTAAGTGCTTCTGATTCTCTCCCAGATATTCTAAGTCATATTATATTTATTGACACCGAACGGATGAAAGACATATGCAAACTTCAGGGGATTTCAATAGGGAAAGACATAATAACGGCGCTGTAATGTTTCTAGCAATTCCTAAAATAAACAACAGATACGAAGAATTGTTAGGTATAGACAGCTTCATGTAAAGTGGAGGGAAATATCTTCACAGTTTCATGTTTTGGTTACACGACAAATTTTCTATTTGTCACTCTTTATTGAACAAACAAATAAACTATAGTATGATTACAGTGAGTGTAATCGCCTGCAAAAACTTGTACATACATATGTACATGCATACATATGCACATACATACATACATACATACATACATACATACATATATATGTGTGCGTCTGTGTATGTATGTATGTATGTATGTATGTATGTATGCATGCGTGTATGTATAGAAAAAGTGAAAGGGTACAGTGAACTGACCGTGAGGAGTGGTATATATCAGTTCAATTTTCTCTTCAACCGATACAAATCGTGAGTTTGAAAATATGTGAAGGCAAAACATTTCACATGGTTCCTCTTTTCGAAAAGAAGTGGAGAGATAAGAGAGAGGAGAAGTTGGGATTTGGAACCATATATAAGGAGATGGGTGAAAAGGGGAGTGGGAAAACGTGAGCAGATGCTGTTTAAGAGCAACATGTCTGTGTAGCCGACTCTAGTCTAGAATACTGAGGAAGAAAAATGGGGAGAAAAGTGAGAGCGCTGGTGCTTCAGACAATGGTGCACTTTCAAATATTATACAGTAATGAGTTAAACCATCTTTAATTTAAAGGCAATAATAGATAATGAAAGTTTAGCTAAATTATTCCAGAAGTACTTATCTTTTTCAATAATGACTGCCAAATTATAGCATTCTCAAAGGAAAAGTAAGTAAATTACCATTACTGAACAGGAAAAGAATAATGTACCGAGTGGAAGGTAATAGTTGATAGCGGCAGTGCTTGAACCAGAAACGAGTGGAAAATAAGTTTTCTTATCTTTTTTCTTTTTTTTTTTTTTTTTTTTTTTTTTTTGCTTTTCGGAAACGAAAATAATATAAATATTTGTTCGTTTTCAAAAGATCAAAGAGTATATAAGAGTCTAGAGCAAATAACAATGAGCACGAGATCTAAAATGTTATGGTAAGGTTACACTACATAACATTTACGTCGGTAATTTCTTTTATCGACGGAAAGAATTAAGATATAACATAAAACTGCTGATGTTAACGTTGCGTTTTATCTTCACATATCCAATGTATTTAACCGGGAAAAGTAATATTCATCTTAGATCAGCAATCGAATAGAGATTATAATGAGTTACGGGGTGGAAAGAGTATAAAAACGGGGATTTCTTAGAAATTAATGATTACTTTAAATACATGATTACAATAGATGTGTTAAGAAATAGGTCTCAAGAAATTCGTTTGTAAGAAACAGTGAGTAGAGAGTTGAATATTTTAGTCATGGAAACTGTACCAGATTTATCTAATATCCACCGAGAAGAGATTAAATAATACAAAACTAACCATTACAGGGAATAATAAATACAACATAGTCTAAGATATGTCGATTCGCAGCAGAATGAAGCTAAATTATCCAAATATTATCATCAAAAACTGACATGAAATAAATTTCTTCAACTGTATCACTTTTAACTGAGATATATATCTCGGAAAAAGATAAAGAAACTATCGATTTATAAATATATAGAAATAGGAATATCGATGATATAGTGATTGAAAAAAGAAACGAGCTTCATGATTTGCGGTAATAAGAGATAGAGAGAGGAGACCACGTGCTTCGTAGTCGTAGCCTCATTCTGAATAAATTATGATACTTCTCTAACAGAGACAGAAGAACTATCTCTAGAAGTTTTCATATTCTCCATCAACGCGCTGATACTAAGTTCCACCCATACAGAAATATGAAGTTATATAGTCGAAGATGGCTGTTCATCTGTCCCTTGATTTATTCTATGGTCATTGGACATGAGATGATTAATAAAAGTCAAACTTAAATTAGGGTTCCGAATAAGGGAGGGAGCCATCTCTCTTTGTTGTCACCCAACCTAATGGGAAAATGTCACATCTACCTGAGTCGAGTTTCTACACGCTTGAATACATGCACCACTAAATAAAGTAATGCTGGGATCGCTACGTATTGGAATAAGGCCGGGTGGTCACGATTTGAATGCTTGTTATCAGAGGTCCACTGAATCAAGCTTGATCAGGGGCACTGTATCAAGATTGATCAAGCTTGATCAGGGGCACTGGATCAAGATTGATCAAGGTTGATGCAGTGGCATCGAAGACAACGACAATAATTATATCCTCTCCGTCAATGTCATAAAGTCATAAAGAACATCATAACCAACAATTTGTGAACTTCCCTTCTACTTTTAAATTGTTTGTCAAGGATATTAAAATACCTTTGAAATGGAAAAACATAAAGAATTGGCAATACGATGAGGTAGATTCTGAAGTTGGAAACATCATTTAGAACTTCAGAGAGAGCAATTAATAAAAGAATTGTGCCAATCTACGTTGTCGAAATATACACATGAAAGGAATGTTGTGTGCAGAAGCTTTGTGAAAACTATCAAGAAATGGACATTCTAAGAGAGAAAAAGATGTGGAAAAATCTCATATAATTAGCAAAATTATTTCTGTGTCATTAATACTTTTACAGCTCTAGTCATGTTAAACGTTTGTATAGTATTGGAGTTGAACATAGAACTGAAATTCTATAGACCGTAAAACTAAAAATTACCAAATATCACTTACAATTCACACGATTATTTTGGGTGGTTGTAAAGTACAATTAACGAGAATCGATTAATTTTGCACCACTATGTTTCTTCCAACATCGTGGAGAAGATGTTGAACTGTTGTTATTCAGGTTTAAGGCACCAGACGAAATTGATCATACTGGTAACACATTTGTTGAATGTATTCAGGTTATCCTCACAGAGGATGCATTGATCATGGAGGTATATGGAGCTTACCTTATATGCTTGTTTTTCAAGCTTACCATGATATTTATTAGGTAAGAAAATGGAACTATACAAGTATTTCTTCACCAGTTAATGATAAACATAATGACACTAAAAATGTCAGCTACAATGAAAGCTGAGTGAATAAGTCTGCGTATAAGAAAGCCAGAGAAAGTTAACCTACACATGTTAATGCAATCGGATGTTGAATGCCGGAAGGGAATATATATATATATATATATATATATATATATATATATATGGTTACACACAATTTGATAATATGCATCGATGCACTAATGGAGATCTTTCTGATATTCATTTGGATGACTTTCTGTGTGTTGTTCAGTAGTGGAAGTAGTGAAACATATCTTCAGATATGGCAAGATAGGGAACTATTCCTAATAGACGACATCTCCACTATTCCAAATATAAAATAGATATTGAATGACATAGAAATACAGAAATTTCAACATAAGAGACGTTCAGAAAGTAGTCTTCAGGGGTATTGAGTGTTAGAGTCATACGAGAAATCTAAATCGCCTACACAAGAATGAAGAAAAGGAAACTTCACGCGTTCACTTTGCACTTGGAGCCTATCCAATTAAAAACATTATGCTTCCAAGTAGGAAACCATATTAAAAGTCGAAAAATCCTAAAGCAGAAATAAACATGAAGCGGTTATGGGAAAAAAATAAATGGTAGTAACTGGTGCGGAAGTAAGGAGAAAATACAATCAAAAAGTATATCATACAGGAACATAGAATTTGAGCAATATTTTAAATGACACCTTATATGTTCTCTAGATATTCTCTAAACACTCGTCGTATATCATGTTTACAAAAGGACTTTCATTTTAGAATATTATCTTGAACAATACGCGCTCGAGTCACGTTGTAAAGCAGACCAAAGTACGCTTGCTTAAACATAGGTAAATGATCGAATAAAAATAACAGACAAACCATGAGGAAAATCCAAACAGCACTTCATCAACTACAACACAAGCAAATATATGTCCAGTTTTGCAATGGAGAAAAAAAACAATAATAAACTGTATGACTGACAAGACTAAGCTGTGATAGAATATAAGAATAAAACTGTTTGACCGGAGTAGCTATATTAAATAACCCACAATATACTGCAGAGCTATATTAAATACTAGTTCTGCAGTATATTGTGGATTAGTGGTCATGCGAAGAAATTGGAGACATTTCATGTTGAGTCAATGTGTTTGGAGATAGAAAATGTCTACGAAAAGAAAATAACAGGCAAGGGACGCATAGTAGTCCAACGATGATATCTATTTTGTTATAAAGGGAATTTGCAATAATAAACAAGAATGTTGGTTTGAACTAAGAACTAGGAGATGACTTAGCTTCTTTGGTTAAAGGTCATAACTTGAGTGTGGTGAGAAAGCATACTGCAAGTTTAAGTAGATGTATAAGTCGTTTTGGGAAACCATTGATTGAAAATATAATCTGCTTATTTTGTATATGAAGTGGATAATCTCGACTTTGAAATGTAGTGAGGTACTGAGAGGCGGTCATTGTTGATACTTAACAATACAACAACTGGTTAGGAAGAATATTTATGATCACAGCTCTCATATAGATTATTTTTTTCTGTTCACAGATGAGTGCAACACAGATAGGCTTGCTTAATTAAAACAAAAACTCAGTGACTACCAAGTGTATTAAAATGGTGTAAGATGGAATGTCCCGGAGATATAACATATCTACCTCGACTCAGAGTTTGTTTAGCAGAGAACGTTCGTGTCGTCGTTACTCTTATTTGAAATTGCTGACGTTCCGCGATGACACTGTAACATTCGAATCACGCTTGATGTTCAGCTTGGTTAATTTCGTTGCTTGTTTGACTCTTTTTGTTCGGGTAGTGCTTGGATTGCTTTTAATCAGGGTTGAACGATCGAAATTTGTCAGTTCGCACGTGACGTTTTCACTTTTTTTTTTCCGGGAACTTCACCGGAAGAGGTCACGATAGAACAAAGCAATTAGGATCGTTTAGCCATGTTATGAGATTTTTCTACAATTGCCAGAAGAGAGGACGAAACAGAAGTATCCATGCGTAACATCACGTGTATTTTGATATTCAGTTTTATCTCAGCAGTAAGCACTCTCAAATATGAAGAGCTGCCAAGTGAATCTTCCATGATAAACATGCGGTAAAAACGTGACACGAATACACACTGGTTCCAGAATTGTCAGTCACTCACTAAATTGGAAATAAACATGAAATTATGAATTCGGTTTTGTAAATGTGTATTTGAATGAATTTTCAGTGTACGTTCAAACATAAATGAATGGGTACATGCATATACACACACACGCACTCAAACACATTGAACTTTGACAGCGAACCTCAACATAATTAAATGTATTACGAAAGAGTCATACGAGCGCCTTGAAACAACAAATACGATATTAATTTTCGTTTATTTTCCAACGCATGCGTATTAAAACATTATATAAGCCGTCTGCAAACTATTCACCGATTCATCTTTCGCAAATTAGTTACGGGATAGCTGTCTATATTGCTAACGTCAGTTTTCTTACCAGTTTTACTGATGTCTGGCAGTGTTTGTATATTTTATTGTTACTGTTCTATGTCTTCACATATGAAGTTCAGTAATTTCTAGATTCTATTCTCTACATGCGTAGAGCATATTTATTTATTTTAAAAAATTCATGATCATCATTCGTCCATTTCTTTTATTGTGGAATAAATAGTATATATTGATTGTATTTTGTCCTAATGGGAAACAGTTCTGAATATACTGAGACTATTCACTGTGTACACATATCAACTGTCTGAAATTATGTTTTGGAAAATATGCATATAGCACAGGATATTTCCTTGCATTATAGTTTTTAGCATATTTTGCTGTAATGATGAAAAAATAATGCAGACGTAATAAAAATATAAGAAAGCAAGAATTACATATAGCGTAATATTTTTGTATGGGTCTCTCATATGCACACACACGAGTGCTCACACATATTTACATAGTATATCTATGTATGCATATCCATATGTGTGCGTGCACATTTGTGAGTGTGTGCATGTGTGTGTATCTACATATGTACATATTTCTGTGCATATTTATATATATATATATATATATATATATATCTGTGTGTGTGTATATGCTTATATATGTACATATTTGTATACTTATATATGTAAGTATATATACATATATACACGAACATATATATATATATATATATATTTGTACCAATATATACATGTATGTATGTGTATATGTATGCATATCTGTGTGTGTGTGTGTGTGTGTGTGTATGTGTGTGTGCACGCGCGCGTGTGTACACCCATGTAAGTATATCACTGCATCTATCAGTTTTGGTAAGCAAGTGTACATGTATCAAGATTAAGTACATTTATATGTTCGAAAGCATCATTTAGTATTTTATATAGAATATATTTTTATTTATTACCATAACAGATAAATGCATCACCCAGCAAGAAACTAACATTAATTCTTTTCTCTATAAGGAGATAGTTTGACATTATTTCTATATACAAAGCGAAAGACATTTTCAAACCAGCTGCTATGAGGAAAAAGATGGTACTAATAAAATATTATTTATGACTGTAAAAGAAATAATAATGATTATGAAATGAATAAATAAATATACATGACAGACAAAGAGGAAGAATAAAGATGTGAAACAAATATTGAAACTCAAATAGCAATATTGCAATAAAACACTTAGAACCAAAGTAAAAGAGAAAGAAAAATGAAATAATTCCAAAGGAAAGAAAACGTCCCGAAATTTATAGAAAAATATCACTGTGACTGATTTTCAACAAGGATTGCGCGATGTCGTTAGTGACAAATGACAGAGGTTCGAGGGGGCAGGTTAACAAGATACAATTCTGAAATAAATAAATACAAAACGTTGGACTTTTTGGAAAATAGCTTAGGTATATTTACCAGTTCTGCATTTAAGAAATGAGGAATTATGTACATTATTTACATTATTTATATTAAAGATTTATAGCTGTATAATTATGTATGCATATAGACATATAGTTATACACATGTAACCCCACTCAAATTTATATTTTGTTGGTTGAGCATATATATGTAAAATGTTTATCAATGTATATGAATGTCGATAGACGTGTGTGTGCAGAAAAATATCAGTGACCTTACGAAATGTATCCAAAGAGATTTGTGATATTTTGGATAAAACAAATATTTAGCAAGGAGCTATATATAATTTAGTAGATGGGAACTACTCTTTCACTTAAGGTGGCTATTGATGAATTCATAAGAATGGCTCTTAATTAAACAATTCACTAAGAAGAAACAGTTCCACGTAATCCAGAGGAGGGGCAAGTGTATCATAAAAGTGGGAGAGAATAAGAGGTAAGCGCAGGCGAGGCTGTGTGGTGAGAAGCTTGCTTGCCAACCACATGTTTTCAGGTTCAGGCCTACTGCGTGGCAACTCGGGCAAGTGTCTTCTAGCATAACATCCGACCGACCAAAGTTTTGTGAGTAAATTTAGTAGACGTTAACTGAAAAAACACTGTCGTATATATATATATATATATATATATATATATATATATATATATAT
>NC_068998.1:53226855-53249294 GCF_001194135.2 Octopus bimaculoides
ATATATATATATATATATATATATATATATATATATATATAGACACAAACATAGATATATATGTGTATATCTATTACATATATATATCGTATATCAGCACTTGAGCTATGATCAAGGAACACACACACGCCTTTTGCATGTACGTACAGTTCTGAGTGTGTGCGTGTGTGCGCAAGTGTACACGTGAGTATAATTGCGTCTTTTGCCTGCTGGAAGCTAGAGGATATTGCTGCAGTACGGGGATATCGTAAGGCTTACATTACTCTTGGCAGGCAGAAATTTTGAATCTCACATCGATGAACTACAAGCAAAATGTAGAGAGATGTGTATAGTACTAATTCGTCCTTATTTCGTATCATCAGCACTACATAACCTTTTGGAAGTGAATTAAAATAAATTTTAGCACATTACGATTTCTATCTGTCCACCTATCTATCTATCTATCCATCTCTCTCTCTCTCTCTCTCTCTCTATATATATATATATATATATATATATATATATATATATATATATATATATATATATATATATATATATATATATATATAATGTGTGTGTGTGTGTGTGTGTGTGTCTGTGTGTGTATGCAAATGTGTGTGCGTGTGTATGAGTTTGTGCGTGTATATATATATGTATATATCTATATATACATACATATATATTTACACACACACACATATATATATACATATATGCACACATATATATACACACACATATATATGTATGCATGTATTTTTGTATATATACAGATAATGTCAGTTATAATATTTTTTGTTTTTATTTACATATATTGACGCTGCTATGGTCGCCGAAGGTAGCAATCTTTGATTTCATAAAATTATTTCGTTTCTTTAATTTTAACTTTATCGTAGTAACGAAGTTAGATATTTTTCTATATTTAGATACATTTTCAAATTATTGCAAAATAACTTTTATATGATAGATTCTAGATGTCTAATAAAAATACCGCCCGTCCTTTTCAATCAATAATCTGAAGTAATTCGTCATTTTGGCTATGCTTTTTCTTCTATTTTATCCTCTTATCTCCGCGTCTCTAACAAACCACGATATTGTTTTATTTTTCAATTTTCTATGTCTCTGGTTTAATGTTTTCGTATTCTCGTGCACTTAGCAAGAAAAATAACGTGGAATCGCAACTGATAAATTAAGGAAGTTCCAGTATTCCTTCAGGCACTGTCTTTTGTCGAGAACTCCGAAGACAATGACCTAATCAGTGATGTCTTGATTTTTCTTTAGATTTGAAATATTCACAGCTGAAATTGATAGAAAGAACAACTTTTCTCTTTCCTATAACTTTATACTTAAGTTTCCAGAAATTCTGGAATATATCACGAAACACACCTCCACCGCCACTACCATCACATCCGCAAGTGAGATTATCGATGTAATATCCAACAATGCGGATACAAGCCATTAGAATCTATAGTGAAAAATGAACGTAAAATGCAAAGGAATAACTGCTAACAAAATTCATAAGAGCAAAATATCCTCCCCATTTTCGCTCATACCTGCTTGTGAAAGGCGCCATATTTCCATTACTTTATTTGTCGCGGGAGGCATAATTGCATATACGTTCGAATCGTTACTCATCATATTAAGCACCTGTGATCCATGCACAAATGAGGAGCGGAAATTCTACAGACACAAAACAGATGTCACTTCAACTATTATAACAGCAAAACTTCCTTTTTATATGCTTACGGTGACCTTTCATTTGCACATAATAAGGGACTTTGTCTTGGTTACAGGCACTAGTGGAAGTATAATGACTGTACTGGTGCGCGCAGTTTTGTCTTTTCGTGAGTGACACATTTATTCCACATTTTTCTTCAGCAAAAGACGTTATATAATACTTTACACTTTCTCATCAAAATGAGTTTTAAATTCAACTCCCGGTGTCTAAGTATTCTTCAATTGGCAATTACCGTTTATAAATCACCCTGTTTACATCTATATCATTATCGCAAAACAGCAACGACAAGACTACCGCATGCTGCTATACATCGTTGGGCATTAAGTGATTCGCATTGTTTTAGCTTTCGATTAATGTTATCCGGTTCGTATCTGTATATGCGGAGCAACGATCTTTGGTAATTTTTTGGTCTTTTTACTTCAAGAAATTTAGCTGGGGTCGACTTTGCCTTTCATCTTTTCAGAGTCGATAAACTAAGTACCAGTTGAGTACAGGGGACGATGAAATATCTACCACGGAACTTAAGAAAATCTTAAAGAACTTGAATCATTCAATTAGGTGCCCAAGCATACCCGCATTCTGGTGATGAAACAAGTTGAAGGTAAAACAAGACATGTACTCTGTCAAATTCATAAATATACGTAAATATGAAAGAAGAAAAAAATGCAGTGTGGAAGGTGTTTCTAGACCATTTAAAAGCACTCAAAAACCATTCGATTCACTTCAACATTTAAATTTAATTTGCCAAAATATTTTCGTCGCTTTCAGACCGCGACCTGTTCACTTACAAAATTCCCCGTTGAAAAAAGAACCAAAATAATTCCCTACATGAATTTTTGCGAACATTTGCAAACAAATTCACTAAAATATGAGAACTTTTTCACAAATTTTCTGGTTCTCTTTCCCTCTATCTCTCTCCCTCTCCCTCCCGCTCCCTCTCCCTCCCTCTCCTTCTCTCCCACTCTCTATCTTCCTCTCCCTCTCTCCCTCGTTCTTTCGCAGTGCGTCTCATCTAACAAACAGATTATTAGTATCTTCATTTACTTTGTTGTCACGTCTCAGAATTTCTTTTTCTTTTTGTATCTCTTTCATTATGCATATATATATATATATATATGGATGTATCTGGTATGCTTTGTTTGTTTTCTTTTTATTCATGCAGCTATCAGACTCTTTCAACGTGGAGATGTATTTGTGTTGACATCTATATCGAATTGTAATTTTTATGTCGCTAGTTTAATATTTCTTTCTCCCGTTAGTAAAGTAAATATAACCAAGCTTCAAATACAGTCAAGCTTGTCCCTTGCGCATACAGACGCAGACGCACACACACATGAGTTTCGCGATGCAAACAGGAAAACTAGAACTCAGAACACGAGCATTTATATATTGTTAAATATGTGTGTGTGTGTGTGTGTGTCTGTCTGTTTGTGTGTGTATGTAGTATATATATATATATATATATATATAGTTATTTTGCCATATAAGCGTTCTGGTAACAGACATTATTTTAAAATAGTATCAAGGGTGAAAACAAAAGGTTTTATCTAAAATATCATATTTTTGTGTCACATGAAAGCCACAGGAAAATAATGAATTCTCTGTTTGACGTAAGTCTATACGTTTTAAAATTGACGGAATTTTAATTTGTCTTGCGTATGTTTCTCAAGAGTATTGGCAATCAAAGCGAAATTCATCAGCTGCCACTAAGATTTTAAAATGGATCATACACTCAGCTTCCGTGTAGCTTAATTTGTTTTCCAAGCAACTCCGTTGAAAATTAATATACATATTAAACTCCTCCCTGTTTTAAAGGCTATCAGATAATATTGTGTAACAGTTTTCATCAAATAATCTTGGTGCATTATTGTCCAAAGCATTTGTTTATTTTTTTTACCTTAACATTCCTAACGCTGGTTAACCGTTTCCCCCACTGCACATAATTTCCAACTACCAAATTGACGTAGAGGGTATTTCTTGGCCTCGGGTGTTAGTAGAAAATACTTCCCAACGTGTTCTGCGGTGGGACCAGAATTGAGAGTGTGTGTGTGTGTACAGAGGGAGAGAGAGAGAAAGAGAGAAATATATATAATTTTATAGGCTACAATTATACTTAGGGGTACATAAGCTATTACGCCTATATGCTGAAAGAACAGGCCGCATACATCCTACCACTTCAAGCCTGTGACAGGTGGAATGCGTCGAATACGTAATTTGCGTAATGTGTTTGTAGTTTGAAGAAATATTTATTCTAAAGTAGATTGAAGCAGGATATTGCAAAACTGCACGCAAACGAATTATAGCATTTTAGGACATTTACAGAAATATCTAAAAGAATTATATACAAAGAAAAAGGACATATTGCGTTAACTTTTGTTTGAGTGTCTAATACAAAATTAACCGTTCACTCATTAAGATAATGAGATATCAAATTTTATAATTTCATAGATTAAAAATCTACAGTCTATTTCAAATAGATTGTAACAGGGTATTTATATGAGAGTCGCGTCAAAGACGTCTACAATCTTAATGCTAATGATGCGTTCTTACGGAGATACACTATAGCAGGATAACATCTCAGATAGTATTTGAGAAGCAATGAAATTTGTTCTCGATTTTGCTGATACGAGTTGTTTCCTATCTCAAATCGATTAAGTCTGCTTGTCTATCAGTAGACATCTAGTGATCTTAAATTGGTGGTAAATGATCAATAAAATATGAAGTAATTAATCCGCTTTTAAGTATATAATGATCATAAGATACGGTAACTCGAACATAAGATTCTAAAATGGTATATATATATATATATATATATATATATAGCTGGATAGATAGATGTGTGCGTGCCTGTCCCTCTGTGAGACTGCGTGGTATAAACAGTAGATGCACGACAACGTGAAGTATATTTACCATGGCAAATATATTTTACGTCATTCGATAAACTAAAATAAAAAAAAGGCATTGAAGCCATACATATAATTCTAAATTAGAAGTCTCATCATGAGTTATAAAAACTATATACAGGAACCCATATCGCTATGTAGCTAACAAATGCTTGAATTCTTCTGAGTTTCGTCTCTATTTTGGGACTCGACTGTAAACAATAACCAAGCTTATGTTTGCCTATATAAATAGTTATAGCTTCTTTTAGGAAATACAATCTTAATCTGAATTTCCATAAAAGCTTATTTGTTGGCAGAAAGTTAATTAAATAATAAATTAATAATGCATATGATACCAAACAAAAATCTTAATATTTTTCTCTCTAAGAAAATATTAGATAATTATATCATATTTATTTATATCATGCAACGCGGCTAATGATTTAAAAATCATTGATAGACATACATTAAAACTGTGAAATTATCCAATAAACGCATTTTCGTGAATAATTGACTAATTAATTAATTAATTAATTAGACAAGCTGCCAGTGAATGAACACCGATGAAAATTTGACAGAACAGGTGATTACATTTGTTTACATTTCACAGAGAAGCTCATAATTAAAATAATGTACATATAACTGCATTAAAAATTGTAGAATATCCAATGATCGACATGTTCTTGATAATTATTAAATAATTAATTAGATACTATGCCAACGATAGCACGGTTATGTAAATTTGACCGTTTACATGTGGTTCTTTGCATTTGTTTACATCTATGGGTATGAACTATCATTTAAAATTAAAATCTATTGGTTAATCCAAAATATTTAACTTAAGCGTAACTATATTGATATTTTCGTCCATTGAATGTTTGTTATATTATGTTATATAACATACGTACGTTTCAAAAAGATGCCAACTTATATAACATTATGAGATATATTATGCAATCATGTATACACTTCATTAGTGTATACACAATGTTCATTAGGCCTGGTTGGTACCCCGGACTTCAAATTATTTTAATCAGCTTAGAAAAACTGAAGAAAAGCTTCAATAAGTGTGTGAATCTGAGAGACCTATACGTTAAATAAAATCATAATTAACTGATCTGGACAACGAAATTGAACGTCCACATTTTCCTTAGCACAGCAACCATCAGCTGAAGCAGTGGCCCGATTTCCAGTGCATTATCAACTTCGATTTCATGCCAATCCATAGGTTTCAGTACCAGTAATTAGAGTGAGCTAAGTAAAACTTCGGACCAGCCAGGTTTTTATATAAATAAATAGTGTTAGATCTTAGATATTTTCTTTTGTAGTTTGGTATTAATGTATTGTCTCTAACAAACAAATCCGTTTGTCACAATGAACAATTAATTCAAGATTTATGAAAATTACGGAAGATTCGATGTCAAAGAGATTTCATTATTCGTCCTAATGAATTCCTAACAGGCAGCAATATTTCTAGAATAATTAAAGATTAGCAGGCAATATGGTAATTATTCTATTATTATTGTTGTGTTGGTGTTTGCTGTTGTTGTTGGTGTTGTCATTATTATTATTATTAGTAGTAGTAGTAGTAGTAGTAGTAGTAGTAGTAGTAGTAGTAGTAGTAGTAGTGTAGCAGTTGCTCATATGTCGGTAGTGTTTGTGCGTTCTTCGTCGTTGTTGTTGTTGCTGTTGCCGTCGTTATAGTCCTTCTTTTTCCATATTCTTTTCATCATCACTATCAGCATCACCATCATTATCATCAGCAACACAACCATATCAGACTGTTGATTTGTATTCCACTTTAGTTTTGCATTGTTTCAGGATTCCGGTCGATCTTCAAGTCGTTATCCTAATATGTTCTCTGTTGTGCAACAAACGTGCATTGCGGTCGACTTTTTGGTGGTATTTTCTGTATCTTGTTACATACTACCAGCTTGACGTTATGTGTTTCGTGTTGAATTTTCGAATGGTGAGTGCTTAGTGTATGTAATGTGTGCGTTGTATTAATTTTATGAATAGAAGATAACTGTGAGTTGTTGTTAGTCTTCACTTGCAGGTCCACATTGGCTATATAGACAATTTGACTACTATATTTAGTAAACCAATGCCCTCCCTCACCCCCCGTCACTTATATGACTTGTTTGTATTATATTGCCCTTTATCGATTAGGTAAATGTAGATTATATTTTGGAATGTTATCGGTTATCTCGCGAAACAATTATTGCATTGTTTGGTGCTGAATTTTAGAGAGGATATGTAGATTGAATTGTATTATGTTATCGGTTGGTTGTTATGGAACAGTATTAATTGCAAGTTACATTTGATTACATTTATGAAAAGTAATGGAGGGAATATGGCTGAAATTAAATATTTGGATAACATAGTTCCCCAAATGTGAATGGGTCTTACAAACGCTCCTGAATTATACATAACTCAAAACCATCCCTGATTAATGAGGCTTCAGCTGAAAGGAGTTTCCGGTTTCATCATACTATCTTGATACATACATACATACATACATACATATACATACATACATATATACATACATACATGGCCATATTGAGACCGATGAATCCAAAGAGTATTGGTGGTACTTAAAAATTATAACAGCCACCAAGTTAAAACACAACCAACCAGATATTTTTGTATTGTGATTCTTTGAACACAATAGACCATTCCACTAAAGAGTTATTGTTTGTAGTAATATATTCGGGTGTAAGAGGCTTATCAAGAACTTCCTGTAGATATTCGTCCAGCGACCGCTTGAATGTTATGAAAACTTTTTTCTTCTCCCATCTGCTTTGGCATGATATTAAAGAGGTGAAATAGTTCTCTCGTAGAATTGTGATATGACGCAAGAAATGATTTCATAGAGGACAGTTGGTCCTGGGGAAAAAGCACTGGGTAAATTTCAAAGCTGATACGAACATTGTTCGTACAATGCTGCTACAATATTTTCTACATCATACAAATGATATAGCGCCCCCAGCTGCGCTGGAGGAAATATAGTTTACATTTCTCGAGACGATCCCAACAATCAAAACCGGTCATGTATATTTTTCTTTTTATCAATCTGCGAAACGCTTCGACTTTGATATTTTGTTTCGTGTTGGGAAACCACAGCGAACAACTGAGGATGGCCGAAGGTGAAGAGAAGTATAATGCTTCCTCGAGCGAAAAGTCCTGAGAGTTCAGTAGCTTGGCTTACAGGCCATGTTGATTTTGTTGTTAACATTCAAGAACATTCCAGATACCAAACCACACAGTCCTTCTCTCTCTCTCTCTCTCTCTCTCTCTCTCTCTCTCTCTCTCTCTCTCTCTCTCTCTCTCTCTTACGCACCCCTACCCCACACACATGTATGGATACAGCTCCGCATTTTTTATGAGATGTTCCTCGATAAAAGTGAAGGTCTCTCTCTCTCTCTCTCTCTCTCTCTCTCTCTCTCTCTTTCTCTTTCTCTTTCTCTTTTGTTGACAATTGGTTTAAGATGTCAGAAACGTTATCTGCCGATAATGAATAGGTCCCAATGTTTCTGATAAATAAAGCAAAAATGTTTCGTGCAACTGGATAATAACAAACGCATATCAAAGTTCGGGATGACAACCGCTTGTTAGTATGTCTGCTTTAAGAAATATTCAATTTTATAAATCTTCTCAAGTCGACATCGAAAGAGTAATACTGACTCTCCGTCACAAATAATGTCTATTTTAAAGTATTTGGTGACAGTGATTTAGAAGAGTTTAACAAAGACTTATATAAGTAGTGTTCGTACTGACTTTAGATTTCAAACCATATTTCCATGGCTTGAAATGAATATGTGTGTGTGTGTGTGTGTGTGTGTGTGTGTGTGTGTGTGTGTGTGTGTGTGTGTGTGTGTGTGTCTGTGTGTGCAGATATCTGTATGTATATATGTATTACATGTATACACATGCACTCAGTAACGAGGTGTAAACTTAAACTCTTAGTAGCCTATCGAAAATTTGCTTCTACAAACAGATTCTATTATTTGTTTTTATGTAATTTATTCGTGCAGTTGACATCTAAATAATAATGCTTTATACATACATACACGCATGCATACATATATATATATATACACACACACACACACACACACACACACACACACACACACACACATATATATATATACATATATTCCAGTGTGTGTGCGAGAGAGACAGAGAGAGAGAGAGAGAGAGAGAGATTCCCCGCAGCGAACTTTTAATAAGCACATATATATACGTTCTGTATAATTTATAGATATTCAGCCTGTCTCAACTGTCCTCTTGTGTATGTTAAATATTTGACAGGTTAAAAAAAAAAGTAAGTTTAAAATTTGTGGAGATAATTTTACAGACAATTATCTTCAAGTTTGAATCATATATTGGAAAGTTCCAGTGCCTACTTTATGTTTCAAACTGATGTAACTTTAAACTTTAAATGGTATCTTAATTCTGAAAGTATGAGCAGCCTCCCACGATACGAGATTCGAAGCAGATGCCTCTATTTCCAAACTTCTCTGCGTTTTTATGCCGTAAGTCAATGTATCTTAAACTAACATCTGTGAGGCTCAAACCAAATACATTCTTTGCTCCCACTTCATTATGAAGCAAAATATTTCAGTCTTTCGGAAGCTGTTAGCCAAGTGTTACATTTGAAACACCATTTTACTTCAATTAAACGTGTTTATTTACCTGTCTATATGTAAATCATGACAGCCCACAGAAATAAGAAACGCTTCGCCAGGCTACGAGCACGTTTACGTTAGATAACATACATTGAGCCTAGTTCGAACGTTTGAAGCCAGTATTGCAAATATATATCTAAATGTGAGATTAATAGCGGAGATAATTATAATCGTATTAACAACTCTTCTCAGAAGTTTAGACATTTGATACAAAACTTACAATTGGATTCTTTCAATTTTGGAACGAATTAATTATTGATTAAATTTAACTCGTTATAGTAGACTGTAATTTAGCCTCCAATGATATATTTGATTAATGCCATTTTGTTGAAACATTTTCACTGAAAATTTCCTCCAGTTTTGGTAGTTTTACTAAATAATATTTCAGGTGAAATCGTAATTTATTCTATGAACTTCAACATCTAAATGCGAATAGCTTCGGTATGACTTTTGCTACAACTATTTATGCAGACGACATTGGTAACACATGAATATTGATTTCGTGTCTATCTCACCATAAGATATTATCTTCTGGTATTGATCCAAATTAAACTAAATTCTGCTAACCATATACCCATAATTTTTATATCATCAGTTAACCTGTGTGAGAAAATCAGCAGTCAAATTTCTCAGACACTATCATCTTAAAAGGGACGGTGACCTGCATCCATGATTGTACAGGACACATTATACATACATTATGCATGATATAAAGACGGGATAATCACTATTTGGTCGCATCTGATCACTGGTTGGATCAGTCAAAGATTTCCTACAGCAAAATACATAGTCCAGTAATACATTCAGCTATATCGTAGTATTAGTTGTAGTCAATGTTATTTAAATGTTGGCTGTAATATATACACAAACATTTTGAAGAAGAGTCTCTTCGGTATATTTTCTTATTACCAGAATAAATGAAGTAATCACATGAAATTGCTGCATAAATGACATAAATGGCAGAGTTATAATATCTGAATGTGATAAATCAATGTTTAGTATAAAAAGCAATTTCCTTTTCGACAACAAAACAAAATTTTCATTTTCAATTATAGAATTAACACAAAGAAAACTGTCATTAAAATAGTTCAGTTGGTATCTCTTTCCTGGGATTTAAGTTATGAATGTTTATTATAACTTTAAAAAGAAAACAAACTTTAATTCTAAACAATGATAAACTATAAGAGATGAGTTATGAAGATATTGACGTAAAAAAAACAAACAATCTAGCTGGAAACACTGTGTCGTTTTTCTGCACTATTCCTTTGTATAATTATTTATCAGTCGGTAGAATGTGATAGAATTGAATTAGTTTTATATAATACATTTATTGTAAAGATTTCAGCAGATCTAATTTCATAAGCGTCGGAGAAATTATTGGAAAGAGAGATTCAGTCTCGATAGAATCAACGACAGCATATTCCTGAATCTCCAACAAATTATATCAACTCCAAATTAAGGGGAGAATATAATGATATATTTGCGATTGTTTCTAGCTAATTTGGCGATCTCTTTGTCTGCTTTAACAAATTATCTTTCTTCTTTTTTTTACTGGATCTAAAATTTAATCCAATAACTTATGAGGATTTAAGGGGAAAACAAGTATTGAGATTGCAAATTGTGCCCACACTGAAGGTCGAGCTCTGCACATGAAATTATATTTGTTGGAATATAACAGGAAATTCTCCCCTACATTAATAGGTCTCGTTTATAAACGTTTATCCACCGCTGCTATTCATCCACCACCAAGCTAATAAGAGATTGCCTATAGGTCATTCGACTTTCTGAAAGGAACACATCTCCCTCAGTTCAAAGACTACTTTCGTATAAACTTCATGGACTGTTTTAAATACACATAGTATGAAAAAGAAGACCTAAGAAGTAGAAACGACTGACTGGAATGAGTTTCTGTACAGATAAACATACACACAAATATATATATATATATATATATATATATATATATACGACGGGCTTCCACATAGTTTCGTGTAGCATACCCATTCACAAGGCTTTGGTCTGTCCGAAGCTATAACAGAAGCTAACCGTTCAAGGTACCACGCAGGGGGACTCAACGACGAACCAAGTATTTTTGAATCGAACTTCTGACTATATAGCAACGCTTGTGCCTATAGATGCAGTTATTTTACGAAAGAACCCACGTCTTTAAGAATCACATGTAGTGTTAAGTAGTTTTAATAAATAATGAAGTCTTTTAATACAAACATACTCTGATGCATTGCATGCCTGAGAGGTGCTGCGTAACTGGAGACCTGTACATCCCTGTATATTCCGGAGTGGATATTATCATGCACATCTCCTTTCATTTGTACTTTTATTATTTTGAAGTTTTCCTCAAACTTTTTGTTTTGATGAGCAAGATGGACGATATGGTGTTTGTGTTACAACATCAATTTGCTTTCTATGCTCTATAAGTCTGTCACGCGTCGAGCGTCTGAATACGAAATGAGGGTTAAAGATATGATGACTTCCCAACTTTTCGGAAAATAAGTGAATATACTTCTAACCGCCAAAAAAATCATTGATAAAGTCTGCAAAAAATGTTGATTTGAAAGGCGATGATTTAACAGTAATTGCAGAAATTTATCCAAAAATATTTTACATTTCTTTTCAACTTTTTCCATTTTGATTGCAAAATCGACACCGTCCAGATTTGCAATCAATTCTGTTGTTTGGTATTGATAAAATAAGTATCAACAATAGACGCAAGTTACTTTTGCCTATTATTGATACTTTACTGTTTAGTAAATATATGGCCTTACTCGATTTCGTCTTGGGATTAGGCGAAAGAAATCAATATCATTAAATTATCAACAATGTTTGAAGATTTCAGCTGTGTATATTCTTTTACGTTATTTTATGAGATGTGAGCGTTGTAAGCCACAACTATCGAAAAACATTCTGTTTAATGGCATTGTTCTTAAAGGTATCAGCATGTGTATAGTATAGAAAAAGAGCAAGATAATGTTCCTTCCCGAGTCCTATAGAATCCGATGGCTGGTGTTCCGGTTTGCATGGCGTATTTATATGCCATGCAAGCGTATCTTTATGCCACTGGACGGAACGCCCGTGCATCCCAGGATTACTCATTTTTGCCAGCTGAGTGCGCTGGAGCGAAATGAAATGAAGTATTTTGCTTAAAATCATACGGCATCGCCTATTTTAGAAATCGAAACCACGGTCTTACGATCCCGAGTCCAACACCCTAACCACTAAACAACGCTCCTCTACGTTTATAATAAAACGTCATAAATTTCACAAACGCCCTAGAGAGATGTTTGGTGTTATCTTTGTCGTTTCGTAATGGATTTAGACTAATGACCAGAAAGGCTCCAAAAGGAAGCTTCTGAAATTTTCCGAACATCTGTAAGTAGAGGAAAGTTCTCGCAAGGCTGGAGACTTAAATCTAAGGTTTGCAAGTAGAGAATTTCGTCAAAGGTTGCCAAAAGACATTTACGGACATATTCTTGTGGATTGACTTGTGATAGTATTAGAATGGTTACTAGTTGGTACCTAAATCTCTATCAAACTACGATGATAATCAACCATTCCAGCCATGCCTAATGTCAGGATACTTAGATATCCATGTTTCATGTGCCCAAGGCTATAAAAAAAAGACAGCTTCCCAATCTACGTGCAGTGGGATTGAACAAGAAACTACATGGTTACAAATCAAACGTTTTTATTACACATACATCCTTGCACCTAAACACTACACTATGAATGGTATTCATAATTGTATTACACAGGGAATGAATTGACTGGAGTTGCTTTCACTGCTATTTTTGGCATTGAAAATGACCACATAAAGGACTCTAGAGCTTATTGATAAAAGTGTTGATATTGATACCTATTTCATATCCAACAAAGATTTTCTCATGGTGCAAGCATCAATGTCAATTTGCATATTTATAGTTTTCTCTATAATTATAAAGGTGAACAGTACTTTTTGCTTGAGAAGAATATATAAATATCTATATTTATGTATGCATCTCTGGAATTCTCTCTCTGTACCCACCACTCATTCTCTCTCTCTCTCTGTATATATATATATATATATATATATATATATATATATATATATATATACATACACATGTATATGTGCATATCTATATATATGGTCATATGCGCGTAAAAGTCTTTTATGAGAGACGTATGTTTGCGATTTGATATATATATGATCCAGAACTATACTATGAGGCAACGGGTTCTAAGTTTTATGTAGCTTCTAAGACGACAGGAGAGAAAACTTCTGCCGTTTTCTTTATCTATTCCTAATCGTGGCAATGATTGCAAGAAGCGGAGAAATAGTTTGTTTTCAGGACTTTCATAATCAATATTTTATGCCGTTATTATTGTTGATAAATTTGTCTACAAAAGATAAGAAATTCTTTCACTACTTCTAATAAATCACTAAATTTGATATAAAATTCCCAAAACAACTGTATATTTCTTCATCAGCTTTTGAATGTATTCTTAGAAAATAATATTTTAGCCATTTCCGTAAATAAATCCTCAGAGTTTCATTAAATATACTTACAATATATTGGGAATAGCTGCATATAATCATATCAATTTCTTTGATTTTAAATTATATTTACCTCGAAATATATTTTTCTGTGAAGATTGATTTAATTCATTTAAGATTTTTTATGTGTGGGTAGAATCTAAATCTGACAGACATGTTTTCTGAAGCGATATAACATTTTAAAACTTCTTTTAAATAAATACGAACTGATGAGTTAGTTTCACATTTAGTCACACTAATATGCATTACAGACTTATATAATCATTAAAACAAACTACAGCCGATATGCATAATTAAACTATTAAATGAAAATTTTGTTTTAATATTTTGTGAATATTGGAAAATATTTTATTTAATTCATACTTACGACAGAATTTAATTCTTCATAATAGTCAGCAATATTTTCAGCAGGACATGATTAGCGCTGGGAAATTAAAGAATAACGCTGAGTCTGTTTATTTTATTTTTGATCATTGACAATGAGATGAAAGCATAAAAAAAACCAGTGATGCGTTTATCCTTCTTAATTATAAAAATATTTTGGTTCAGTCAAATTGACAAATTGAGTAGAGATACGGAACACAGTTTTGCCATGTGGTAAGATATCCTGTTGGAAGCAGAAGCGTTCGTATATCGATGTTGAATACTTTACATACACATCCATTCATTGCAAGCGATCCATGGATGAGGATCCGACTATGATGTTTACGTATGAGTTTTAAATCTTCATATTTGAGATCTTATTTCGAAGTCAAATAAATTGCAGTAACCAATTTTAAAAACCTGTTTAAAATCGCAGCACAACATACAGGAAATACCAAATATGATATCTTTACGAAAGTAGATGTTAATACATCAATATACTAGATTAAGGAATAAGTTTTACCTCAACCTGTCGGAAGTTTAACTGCAATGAAATTGAAGATATTTCTGAATTCTGTAACAAAAAATATTACGATTCAAAGAAGAATTATATGAGCAGAATAAAAGCAAGAGTTCGATGACGAAACGTATGGAAGAAACACTTGATTTTTGCCAAGAATGGTCAAATTTCAATGTATTGTCAAACATGAATTGAGTATTAACTCAAACGTCGATGTTATTCAATGAGAAAACACAATTCAATTGAAAAATATTAACGAATTAAGAATCTGATAGAGAGAGTTATATGATATTGATGGATAGAAAATAAACACATTCTGTTTATCCGTGCCAGAAGACGATATATACGATGAAAGGATTAAAACTACAACCAACAAAAAGAGATGAAAAATGTTACAAATTTGTTGCACTTAAGCTGAAAAAGATGATGGATGGACAATTTTGAAAAGATAATAATTTTAAATGTAAATCTCGAGTTTTCTATGGCTTTGCAAAAATGAAAAAGTAAAGCATTCTAAGTATGATAGCGCAGAAAAGTTAAATGAATCTAAAACACTTCTTAAAAGAATGAACATAGCATTTACTTCACACACCAATGTAGTCATTAGAAACCCCAATTTTAAATAATTTAGTAATGAATGCCAAGATCTGAATTGAGACATAAGTGTGTGTCTATGTATGTGTGTATGTATACATACAAGTGTACGTGTGTATATATATATATATATATATATATATTGGGAAATGGGACATGAGTATATATTGGTTCGAATCTCTAGGTTCGTAATATGTATATATTTTCATTTAGTCACACCAATATAAATAATTAGTTTGAAAATAATATACGATTTGAAGAAAACGAGGACAAACTCGTCGACAGAAATTATTGATCATCTTTAGTAGATGATAAAATACAAAAGAATCAAGCAACTGCCGCATCGATTCAGTGACAGCGCATCTAGAAGTAAATAAACACTTAACGCACACATATATTGATGGGTGTGTGTATGCATACATACATATATATATATATATATATATATATATATATATATATATATATATATATGTGTGTGTGTGTGTGTGTGTGTGTGTGTGTAAATATATAATGTACGTGTATGTGTATGTATTTATCAATAAACATACGTACATACATATATAAGTAAAACACACGGACAGAGGCGCATCGCTATTCAACAATGAATTTACATCACTATTTGATCATGGGTAGCTACATACTTGTTAATACAGTCATCCATACATATTGCCATGTGGCTATTATTGATGTACGTGTATCGTTTTTGCAGGTCACTTATGCTTTATCTTAGCTTGTCTTTCTGCCTTTTCATTTTTTCGGTATCTCTCGACTCCTTCCTGCAAGCACACGCCCACACACGAATATAGACACATATGTACAGGCGTATGACTGTGTGCCTACTTGCAAACATACATGTGTGTGCATATATAAACCTATATATAGATTGCAAAGTTTACGACGCTGCAAATATTTATTTCACTATCGGAAACTTCGTTATCAGAAGAATTTAAAGCAAACTTTTCTTTTAATACACATAAGATCTTTTGAATTTTACGAGTAATATCCACATCAGAAAAATATGCTAGCCAAACATATTATAGGAGCTATTTTTGAAAATATTTATAATTCAATCTAAAAATGCGAAGTTCTTATGTAGAAGGATATTACAAACAAAATTATATGTAAATCAGTATTAAGCATATATATATATATATGCATTTAACATACATTTTTCTTGAATTTATTGACGGGCCGGTATTTATCACCTGATTCTTAAAACCACTGAATTTTCTAAGATGAAATGCTTTATAAAGTGTCTCCGCCCTAGTGGGTACTGCCTGTGGAAGTGTGACTGTACTTGGTTGAAGGAATATGACTCAAATGATTAGCTACGCTTCGTGTGAAACAAGATTTGAAGTATAGAAAAGAGTAATGAGTTTACCTGTGATTGAATCACCGCAATATTTGACAACAAACAGAAGCGTTCAACGAGCGATGCAGCAAACAAATCATGTGTAATGACCAATTGTTATTAGGTTTCTATGAAACTGCTTCGCGGCATTTCGTCCGTCATTACATTCTGAGTTGAGGTTCACTTTACCTTTCATCCGTTACAGAGTCGATAAAATAATTACTAGTTGAGCACTAGAGGTGGGGAGTCTATGCAATCGCCTTGTCCCTTCCTTCAGACTTACTGGCCTTCACCCAGAATTTGAAAAACTAGTATTAGATTTCTAAAAACCAGTAAGCACGCCGGACGAAATGCTTTGCGCTATCTCGTCCATATTTACGTTTTAAGTTCAAATTACCGAGATTAACTTTGCCTTTAATCCTTTCAGGGCTGATGATGTAAGTACCAGTTGCGCTCTGGGGTCGAAGTCATCGACTAGACCCTTATCAATATTTCCAGCCTTGAGCCAATATCATTTCCAGCATAGGGCGATCAACAATCCAAAGATTTCATTTTCATTACACCTGCGGCATTTTCCCGTAACAACATTTGATATACATTTTGGTTCTTTATACACAAATTAATTTCATTTTCTTTAGATAATAAAGATTTTGAAGGGTAAATTCTTGGAATAGAAACATCATTCCTCTATATGAAAATTCTATTTATTACTTAATTATCTCTTTCTATAGTCTGCATCTGTTTGTTAGTGTGTTGCTGCCTGGAAGCAAGCATCTGCTCATTTTTCTCTTAGTCTAAACTAGTAACAGCAGAGGACACTGACACACTGTCTCAACTCAATCACCTTTATTTATTATATTAAATTATTTAACTCACAAATTCATAATGCAGACGAACTGACAAAATACGGAGATAAAGGTTGAAAACCATTTATTTTTATTGTGTCGGCGAGCTGGCAGAATCGTTTAATACGCCGGGCAAAATGCTGGCATTTCGTGTGTATTTACCTTCAGATACTGCCGAAGTCGTCTTTGCTTTTCATCATTCGGATCGATAAAATAAGTACTGGGGCCAATGTAAGCGTTTTATCCCCTCCTCTGAAATTGATGGCCTTGTGATAAAATTTGAAAAACCAATCCATCTACCAGGGCTGATAGAATAAACATTAGCGAAATTCTTCAACTGAAACATTTGTAATTAACATAGTAGTTAGTATTTAACAAGAAGTCAGTATTTAACTGGTCTTCTCCTTTGTCTATTTGTAGAATAAGAAAAAAGAACAAAGCGTTTGTATTTCGTGTTACTACTTCGGCAATGGTTTTCAGCGAAGTAAAATAAGCTCACAAAATTTTACGCGTTTCAAAGAATTCTCTTACAATATTAGATATTGTTGCAAAAAATTTACAGCTTTCATGTTGAGCCATTTCATTGCTGTAATCGAAAAATGAGATTATGCAATAGGAAATGGTTATAATAATAATAGTGAGAACGACACTGGCGGAGAGAAAATGCCAATAGTTTAATGGTGAGGTAAATGCTGATCATAAAGAGTTTCTTCGAACGATCTTTTTTTTTTTTAAATATACTTACTTTGTTCAGAATTACTACTTTCAAAATATTCTCTCTAGGCATTTTAAGAAATTTTAAAATAATAAAAGGTTTTAAATGACAGATACGTTACTTTAGTTACAGGCGAATTTATGAGCGCTTTTATTTCATATATATATATATATATATAGACAAATGTACGTACACAGTGGTTAACAGATTTTCTCAACGTTTTCTAAGTTGCACATTTTATTAATATGTTATTAATATGCAGAGGATATATCCCAAGGTTTTAAATTCTAAACGTCTGTGTCAGACATGTAACGTGCTGCTTTCACAAAATCAAGTTAGCTTTTGTTTACTAGGAAATAACACTTGGGAAAGAGAACGAAAAAAGAAATTACTTTGCTACACAAAGATACCGCAAACTCTATGTTCAGGTATCCAATGCGTGAAGTAAATCACTTCGCTGTTTTCTGTTACGGGATCAAGAAAATAATAGCCAGTCGAAAAGAGGCACTCAATGTATGATATAAGTTATACACAATATATATGTAAAAAGGAACAAGAGTAATCACTCTCTCATACTTTCTTTCTCTCTCTCTCTCTCTCTCTCTCTCTCTCTCTCTCTCTCTCTCTCTCTCTCTCTCTCTCTCTAGATTTATATGTGTGTTTGAAGCGTTGTACTGATATTGTATATTGAGTAAAAGCAGGCTGACAGAATCTTGCATAATTCTTTATTATTAGCACTTTCATTCGTTTATCGAATTCGTGAAGACAAAATCAAAATGATTTTGGCTTCGCGAGTTCGATAAACGAACGGAAGCGATAATAAAGAATTATCCAAAATTCTGAAAGCCTCGTTTTCTGAGCACATACATGTATGTATAGGGTTACATCAAGAAGAAAGGTGATCTTTAAGTCTACAATTTCAATGAATGCAATCAAATCTGCGACATTCGTATCATCATTATCCAAACGTTTGAGAATCAACTGTAGAAATTATGGACTCTGGCATGTCATACCATATTTCATATAACTTTACTGCTGTGTTCTATCTGAAGAAATCCCGAAAATTTGATATATGTGCCCTAACACTAATGAACCGAATTCTCAGCAGACTGCTTGAAATAATAAATATCCTGCCTATTTTATGCCACGTCGATGTACAAGTATTAGAAAAGGAACTGAAAGATATTTTTATAGTTAATTGATACTCAATTTTGGCCCAATGATTTACGCCCTCAGAAATAATAGAATATGCACCTAATTTTTGTGAGTATTTTGTGGAGGGTAGAATGCCAGAATTTAATGCCATTAAAACAATAAAATGGGTGATTTTCCATGAACTTCTGTCGCTAATGTTGCAGTTGCTGCTGTATATACTTCCAACTTTGCTACTTCAGATAATTCTCTCAAGAGCTGTCATAAATTTATTGAATTGATATCAAGAAACGGATCCTTCTCCGGGGTAATTTTTTATTCAAGTGTTTAAATTACATGCGCGTCTCCACGGTGTACTTACGTGATTATCTTAAAACTGTACGCAAGGGAAGGTTCAGAATATTTTGTAAGATGGAAATTGCTTAAAGTACTATAAAAATTTACTTTTTTGATGGATGATTCTTTTTAATGATATATAGAACATCTGAGTTATTTGTCTACAACGTTACATGCTTTGTTTTCTTCGATATAAGGCGAAAACTTAATTGATTATTTCTTACATATTCATGTCATGAGTAAAGTTCTTTTCAGGAAGATTACAGAATACAATTCAATAGCGAGAGAATTGTATTCTGTAATATTTTTGTAGATAAACGCAAGATGCATGCTAAGAAGCTAGCTATCTAACTTCATAGTTCAAGGTTCAGTTTTACGGTGTGCTACCTTGGGCACCTATAGCCCCGGGACAACCAAAGGCTTGTGAGTGAATTTGATAGACAGAAACTGAAATATGTACGTATATATACATGTGTATGTGTATGCTCGCGCGCATGAATGCGTTTATACGTGTGTGTGTGTTTGCCCATTATCCCTTCACAAGTAGTATTGATGTGTTTACGTTCTCATAAACTAATGGTTAGCTACAGGAGATCGATAGAATAAGTACGACGCTTTAAAAAGAAATAAGCACTGGGGTCGATTCACTAGACTAAAATTCATGAAGGCGGTGCCTCCGCATGGCTTCAGGCTAATAAGTAAATGATAAAGGGATAAAATGTATACTTTGACGATGTACTCCCGAAGCAAGTTTACCTTTATTACTACTTCAATGTTTATTATCCATGTTTTCTTTTAAGCATTGCTACAACTTCAATCGTCTGCTTCTACTGTAGTTTGAAGTTAGTGAATTGTGTCACAGTAATCTCTTTTCAATATAATTATGGTTTCCAATATTACGTAATTTAATTTTGAGCTTCCCAGAAGAAATCTACAAACCTCGGTGCAAGGCCAAAAACAATTGACGCTGCAGGTGATGCTGTTGAACGCAATATACTAGTATTTGATGAATCAATCTAACAGAATTAATTTAATATTTTTATGTTTCTCTAAAATATATTCTTCTGTCTTACATCATTATCAATTCACACCATAAAAAATATTCATTGGAACATTCACCGATTTTTCTAGATAATTAGTTTATGATTTCGTAAATCATTTCGTTAGAATTACAACACTTATTTCTACCTCGAATAAGAAAAAAGTGAAGTGGTGGAAAAACGTTTTATTGATTTCAAGTAATTACTAAATTAAAGGTAATATTATCAGAATTTGTGTATAAAAATATATTTCGAAATTACAATTCAAAATAAATTTGTATGAGAAGTTACAATTTCTGAAATTTGATTTTATATGGGTAGATATAGATGTTATGTAATTTAGACTGGATTATGTTTTTAGGTGTCTGAGTCATGTAGCGAAGAAAGGAAGTCAAATCTCGATGCAAATTGCTAAACCTTTTCTGAGATAGTGCTAATGCATCTAATCAATATTTTCATAATCCACAGGAGTTGTTTTTCCTGCCTCCAAAATGGGAAACGGAATATAATCTCTCTAAAATGAAAACAAACAAAGCAAAGAGGTCTGTAATGTATAAATCTGTTGATATTAGTAGAAAGGAATTTAAAAAATAACAAAACTTATTTGTTATCGAATCCTTTCGTGTCAATATTAGTAGTATACATAAATGATGTTAGCATGCTTCTGATCGTCAGTAAATATGTGACAAACGAAGATTTCGAACGGATGCAAAACTTTCCATTATACTGGCCGAAAGAATAGACATAAAAAATACAAGTTTTCTATTAAGAAAAAATAAATAAATGATCGTTTTTCTCTTTTATATAGAACATTGTGCACATCGGCAGCGAACACAATTTACATTTCTTCAATATGTCTTAAACAGATATTTTGCCAATTTTTTCTTCGTCTTCAAATGTATAAAGCTTTGTTGTTTACATCTACATTTCTTTTTTCGTATTTTAACCAAACTTACGCAATCGAGTCAGTGCTAAAATACAATCACTCACCGACCTAGGATTTCTTAAAGTGGTTTGTATATTATACTCCAATTCAAAAGGAATCGCCTATTATGAGACTAAATATAGCATAAACTTTGACTATGATGTTAGTTTCTGTGAAAGTGTCCTAAAGTTCAGAAAGAATATAGAAGCAACTGAAGTATATTTATGATAATATTACTCGACTACACTATACAATATATGCAGTATATATATATATATATATATATACCCGTGTGTGTTTTCGTGCGTGTGTTCGTGTGTGCGTTTGTGTGAGTATGTCTACGTGCATACAACGTTCGTGGCCTTCTGCCACAATAATGGAACCTGTTAGTCTTTTGCTTATTTGTCATTACCAACCGATACAGCAAATGGAGCGAGAATTTCGAACTAAATGTCAGTATTTGATACAAGTCAAATATAACAAAGAAACAGATCTGGCACCATGTAAGTTTTAAGAATTGCGATGGATATTTATTCAATTTCTTCTCTTCGGCCTCTGCTACAACACAAAGGTAGCATTATACTTCCGAGAGAAAATAAAAATATGAAACCACTAAGCCATTAAAATGCATTCAGAGATTCGTAACCAACTGAATGGTAATTCAGACGTAAAGACTATGACATTCACAGGGAGATAGAACAGAATTGTTTCAAGGAAACTGGTACGATATATATATATATATATATA
>NC_068998.1:53249480-53251460 GCF_001194135.2 Octopus bimaculoides
ATATATATATATATATATATATATATATATATATATACAACGGGTTTCATTCAGTTTACTTCTACCACATCCACTCAAAGAGACAAGGCTTTAGATCGACCACGGAATTAGGTGGCTAGGAAGCAATGTTCTTACCACACACTCCTGTTTGTAGTATGTATATATATATATATACATACACAAACACACGCACACATCTATATATATATATATACACACACATATATATACGCACATATATATATATATATATATATATATGTATACATGTATATACACTCTCGCGGACGCGTACATTTGTATGTATGCGTAAGCGGTGATATTTTCTGTATAAGACATCTATTTCGCTCCATTAGCTTTTGCCATAATGTATATATAATTTTTCATCGTAAATATTTGAAGTTCTTACAAAAACAGAAAACATTTTAAATAATCAGTAAAGCGGATTTTACTGTGAGACTACATGCATTTTTCGTCTCATCGGAGTTTGAGTAAAAACGTCTAATTTAAGGACAGTGAAATTACCGTCATTTTCATGCTATGATTATTCGATGCAAAAGTTACAGCGTTTTTATGTTTATTATAATTTTATATTGAAATTAATTGCCCTTTGAGTTCTTTGGCGCAGCAGTTAGTTTTGAAATTGATATTAGACACTATTTACTATAATATTACGAAAATATGTTGATTTTTCCGTAGTTTTATACATAGTTTATGTTGCTGTAACCTGTGTACGAATATAATACTTGATTCCTAGTCGAATATAATTCCCCGCAAACGAAGATCTTACACATGCACATATAAGTACAGCATCTGATATAACGTCGGCACGGATTTATTTTTATGGCAGTCACTGTTGATATTGATATCTAAATTATGAGGTTTTAGATTTTATCTATTCCCCTATCTTTTTGTTTGAGACAGGTGTGGCTAGAGACATAAAATTAGAATATTCAAAACTTATGTAACCTCATAATGCATCATTCTGCATGAAATTCTGATAACATCTATTTGGCAAATTACACTTACGTAAAGATATTTATCACGTCTCGTTTTCATGAACCTTTCTTTCTTTTACATTTAAAGTTTGGAATAAATGTGAAACATACTTTCATAAAATTCGTTTATTTTTTTAAATAGTGTCTCATACCTGGACGAAATATATATTTTTTATATATGTAATATATTACGGAGAATGTAGCTCAGATTAGAATGCAATATGATATGGTGCAGATACAGCAAATAGGTTAAAGTTATCGAAAGATTTAGAGAATGCATGAAGTTGTTTTCGGTCAACACTCTCAGATATGGGATCTTGTCTGTAACTACACCATCCACCTGGGCTTCGGGGCAAAAATATGAATAGTTGCATATACAGCTCAAGAGTAACTAAAGGAAAGAATTGGATGCGTCTTCTTTTTCTATGCATGTTTGTCATTACTGCTTCACCGAGAATCCGGCAGATTCCAATTATTCCCTGGGATATGGCGTATCGGGGTCAATATTTGATTTGTCATAACATATAAAGGAAGAGCATTGTTAATATTTCATATTAATAACGATAACCACACAACGGAATATTCGCATATATACGACGGGCTTCTTTCAGTTTCCGTCTACCAAATTCACTCACAAGGCTTTGGTCGGCCCGAGGCTATAGTAGAAGACACTTGCCCAAGGTGCTACGCAGTGAGATTGAACCCGAAATCATGTGGTTGGTAAGCAAGCTACTTATTACAGAGCCACTCCTGAGCCTATTATCCATAGAGTTTCAAAATAAGGTGATTAAAATCAAAATAAGCAACAGGATATCCAGAGGTAATGCAGTATGATAGTTTCAAGCGACTCCATTTATTTGAACAATGGAATCATTACATGGATTTAAATGCATCGATTTCAATGTTCTGCATTTAAATCGATGTAATTATTGCATTGGTCAATTACGGTTGTGCTGCATTACTTCTGGATATTCTGTTGCTT
>NC_068998.1:53251584-53266663 GCF_001194135.2 Octopus bimaculoides
ATATATGTGTATATATATATATATATATATATATATATAAATTTCATTATTAAGGTATTAGACATCTCCGGATGTTCTTCTGAAAGTACGCATATGCAACACGGATCCGCACTTCAAGTTATTTTAAAGTCATTAGTGTATAGCTTTCAGTTTACAAAGTAGCGCTTAACAATAAGAATTAATACTTAGAAATTCACATGAAAAGATGGAGAATAATATTTTTGCAGTTCCAAATATATTGGGAAATGTTTAGTGTGCATGTAAACGTAGGATGTCTCAGAAGGCTATTATTCTTGGAAGCAGCAACATTCTTGCTGCACGTGTAGCTCATTTACGAATTTTAGCATAGTGGAAATCTATCCATCTATAACCAAATCCCTTCTAGAAAATGCTCTAGAATTCTGTAGAGGTTTCTTTCAATTAGTGTTCCTGACATTTATATTATTATGCACGCTAGGAAATCTTTGCTATTTTACGATAACTCTTTTGGGGTTAAACGTAACTGCCAGAAAACGCTTCATTTAAGCAGGGTATCTGAAAGAAACTACGCTGTATTTAACAGCATAAATTTACAAACTGCCGTTAAAGATAGAATACAGTGTATACTGGACAGCAAAAATAGACAACGACATATAGGAAAGCAAATACATTAGTGTTAGTGCTGCTATAGTTACATATAACAAAAGAGTTGTGTTTGTTGTACTGAGCAACTTTTTCTCTTTATATTGACTATGGTGTCAACAAAATTTTGGTGCCTTTACAGCACACGTATTAGCTTGATAAAATATGACATCTATGGTTCATGTGTAAATGTTTATTTATAAGATTTAGAGAAGTCCTGACAACAATGTAACATTGTATATGGCATGATGCAACATTTCGTTTCCTCTTTTTACGAGCATAGCATTAGTCTTTATGAACAAAGCATTTCCTTTAATTTATGTCTTCTGTTTAAAGCCTCATTGCACTTTTATGACGTTTGACACAGTATCAATGTCTATATCAACGAATTCCTCGTCTTACGTATCATCTCAAAAGAATAGTCGTAGAATAGCAAACATTTCCTAGTGTGCATAATGATAGCTTAAGAATAATAACTTAAACATGCAATATCAAAGATATGTAAATGTTCATTAATTGTTTTATTGGGATCCTAGTATATCGTGCAATCTGCTCATAGCAATACAATAACTGAAAGCGTGGCGGCCCACA
This sequence comes from Octopus bimaculoides, assembly GCF_001194135.2. Lineage (NCBI taxonomy): Eukaryota > Metazoa > Mollusca > Cephalopoda > Octopoda > Octopodidae > Octopus > Octopus bimaculoides. The sequence goes on from NC_068998.1 coordinate 53,252,797, forward strand.
ACTTCAATTCTCGTTTCTGTAGCCAATCAAATCTCAATGAGAAACCATATTTCGATTTTGTTACGAATCCTTTCTCATGCATTATTCAGTAACTTCCATAATTCCAATTGTTTGAATAATCGATAACATAACATTCGAAGTAAAGATTGAAGAAGATTTTTTATCCTCCGTTTCTAATCACAACCGTTCACCGACACTCTCTTGCAAACATACAGACACACACATACATACTTTCCTAAATGAACATATATATATGTGTGTGTATGTGTGTGTGTGTTTGTGCGTGTACTTCTGTGTGTGTATGTATCTAGAAATGTATGTAGGTATGCATGTAAGTATACGTATGTGAGTGTATGTGTGCCTGTGTTTCGTGTGAATATGAGTGTCTTTTTGTGTGCGCACGCATTTGTGTACGAGCGTGCGTGTTTGTGTGTGTCTATTTCTGTGAGTGTGTGTGTGTATGTGTGTGTGTATATGTGCGTGTGTGTGTACCATAGGCATATTGTGGCTGAATAGTTAAAAGTGATAAGACCCCAAATTGTATTCCAGTCAAGAACGACTGAAGCAGGCGCCATTTTCTCTACCCTTGTGTTGACCCATAAATTTGGATTTGACTTGTCTACAGAGAAATTGTAAATAATTGTCAGAGCGATTAAACTTGAAATCAAAAGTCTTTGGCATATCCCACTAAATACATCCTACAGTTACACAAATAGGCAAAAGTCTGTGGAAGACTCAACGTGTTTTGTGTTAGCTCAAATAACATCAGGATAAACATTCAAACCCACGACTATACAAAAAACAAAATAACAGAGACAGGTGAGTGAACAATAAACCAGGTGTATTAGTTTGATGCGCAGGAGAAATCGAAGAAATGTTTGAAATTTTCAGCCCGCGGTCTTCTACAGAGGAACGAGGAGAGAGAACTGAAGGAGAGAAGAAAAAACAGAGAGAGAGAGAGAGAACAGCGTATTTGGTTTGTTGAATTTATATATAAGCGAAAACGTTATTTATGTATCTCTTTCTCTCTCTCTCTCTCTCTCTCTCTCTCTCTCTCTCTCTCTCTCTCTCTGTGTATATATATATATATATATATATATATATATATATATATATATATAATGATTGCACTTTGACATGGGGATGCTCTTAACCAGTTCTTACAACACAATTTACGTACTCTTTAGAGCAATGTTTGGTGAATACAGAGTACGATATCCATTAATGAATGACAAATGAACGTAATGCTCTTCTGCTTTCAGAACCAGGGCATTCAGACCTGAATGGAAGTGCATGTACCGCACTCCGATTGCATTATTTATAGATGAAACAACTGTGAGATATTGAAGTCAGTTACATGATTTCTGTTGCTTTGTCATTCATTCTTATGCAGACGCACTTGAGAAAATAAACTCATCCTTTTGCTTCATTCCATGTCATATTTGGAGAACGATTTTATTCAAATGCAGTTGGTATCATTCGCCATTTCATAATTATGGTACAAGCCTCTGGTAGCGGAGAAAATGTTAGTAAATCAAGACTTCTGTTCTAAATTATTTGATAATCATGCTTTAATATACAGACACATGCACACACACATACACACTCACACACTCTCACACACGCATATATGCACACACACACACATAAATGTATTCGTATGCACACTCACACGCGCGCACACACCGGAAAATAGACATACATAGAGGCAGCGAGAGAGAGAGAGAGAGAGAGAGAGAGAGAGAGATTAAGAGACTTATACAATCTAGAACCGATTGTTAGAAGTAACTATTGCGGGATGCTTTGCTGTGAAATCATGGTAAAGCGTTATATATTATGGCAATCTTATATAATTAACTTTTTAATGGCCTAGAAATGGCAGTTATACTTCGTTCGATTTGCGTTGTACCTGGTAATTTGCCGCTGCAGCATTATATTTATCACCTGATACGCTGAAATAAATAAGGTCACAGCTTTACAGTAAGGGGATCAATCTAATTATGTTACAGGAGTTTTCCTCTATTCAATTATTAGGAGGGACATAAACAGCCAACAGCGTCACAAGTAAACTCACTTCAAATCAAAATGAAATACCTTTTAGTAATTTGGGAACCAAGATGTTGCTGAGTATAACATTCGTTTATCAGTTTCAGTAGTCGAAGTAGCAATTATGATTTTCGATCGTTTCTCCGGCGTCTATAATGCTCCCCAAGAAATCTGTTATTTTCTGCAACTGCATTTCATTCATACATATTAACATGTTTAGTCGTTTACAGATTTCAACCATTATGTTAGCGGATCGCTTTAATAAGCTCAATTATGCCATTGTTGACAAGTCTAAACAGTTCTATTGACCACTCGCTACGTTTCGGAATGTAAATGATCATAGCAGTGTTTGTCAAAAGTCTTTTCGTATTTCATGCCTTGGTGAATAGTTCACACAGATTACACTCCTTCCTTGGTGGCACTTTTCTTATTGTGAACGGATCAACACAAACTGGAAAATTAAAATCATATTGGGGAAAAAAAAAATCTTATATCCGATTTTGTTTATTTTATAATATTGAAACTGGCCTTTACTTCCGAACCTATGGATTTCATAATTTATTCGGTTTTTTCATAGGCACTGCTTTGTCAGCAGAATGATTACCGTTCTCCAAACATCGTTGTAATAAATATTTTCTTCTCATTTTTAACATGATAGTTATTCCCATTCGCAGCCATACTAACTTTTTCACATCGCGGACATGTAAATATGTCCATCAATATCTTTATGGGCCAATTGATATGTTTTTAATGTTTAAACCGGTCAGTGTATGAGTTCAAGTGAAATAGTTTACAGGAAATAACACAAAAATCTCGTTAACATAAAAATAAAATAAAAGTTTGATATCATACATACGTCAGAATTTGAGATTTTCGTGCAAAATTGTTGGTGGCAGAGTGAACACACATTTTATGTCACTTGCGTCACGGAGAGTTTCACCTTTGATATATTCCCAGATATTTATCGGTGTTCTTTCTCACTATATATATATATATATATATATATATATATATATATATATACATATGTGTGTGTATGTATGTATGTTTGAGTGTGCATCTGTTTGTCTGTGTGTGCTTGTATATTTATTTATATATAAAAAAGCAGGACACTAAACCGTGTATAAATTATTTACTACACTCTAAATTTTCACAGAGTACTTTTACCCTGGCTAACTATATAATACACACATTTACATACATACATACCTATGACTTTCGTACATACACTCCCTTACAAACATACGCAATCACATTCAATTATATACGTGCTTTTATACTTTTTCTTCTTTTTTATTTGTTCCTTTCATGCATGCATGTAAGCGTGAGCTTCCTGGCGATTATATTTGTATCATGAAACTTTAACAAAATACTCTATTTGAGAGAGTCGTAATAAAATAGAAGTGGATCCGGCACACGCACACAGACACACACACACACATATATATATATATATATATTCAATAACTGTGATTCAGTCGAATAACTAAAGCATTAGTTCCCCAATGAAAGAGTCCATTAGTTGAAATTTGTAGTTAAAGCCTTTTTTGTTTATCTGTGAAGTTACTTGTAGAATATGTTGAATAGAGTCATTAACATCATTTCGAACTCGGTAAATTACATCTGGAGGTTTAAAATTCGTTGGTCTCACTTTCATGCATAAATGTACATACATTCATACACATACACACACCAACAAACAAACACACACACATACGCATGTACGCATCCACGCACGGCAGCGCGCACACACATATATATATAGATATATATATATATATATGCAAAGCTAAATTGATAAGTATTATGTATATATTATAGGCGCAGGATTGATTGTGTGGTAAGTAGCTTGTTTCCAACCACATGGTCCTGGGTTCAGTCCCACTGTGTGGCAACTTTGGCAAATGTTTTCTACTATAGTCTCGGGCCGACCAAAGCCTTGTAAGTGGATATGGTAGATGGAAACCGAAAGAAGCCCGTAGTATATACATACATACATATATATATATATATATATATATATATATATATATATATATTTATGCATATGTATATGTTTGTGTGTCTATATTTGTTCTCCAACCCCCCTCCCCAATATCACTTGACAACCGATGCTGATGTGTTTTCGTCCCAGTAACGTGGCGGTTCCAGTAAAAGAAACCGATAGAATAAGTACTAGGCTTACAAACAATAAGTCCTGGGTTCGATTTGCACCTAAGCTAACTCTTCGGATTTCGGCGGGAGAGAAAAATAATAAGAAGTATCTTTAATCAAGGATATTAGTAGTTACCAACTCATTGAAGTGTGCCCAGTGTAAAATATACTAGTACTTAACAGTTCTTCGATCGAAGGATTAAGGAAATCCTTAATAGAAGATAATAATAGTTTGCAGTTTCATTGTTGAAATATCAAAGAATATTATGTGTAAACGGTAATAGCTGTTCCATTCTCGATATGTACATACATGTGTGTCTCTGCGTTTATGGTTTGGTACGTAATGCAAGGCGTATCATTCTTTACTCTAGTTGTGTTGCAACTTGATATATGACGGGTAAGTCTAAATCCCAGCAGAAATTGAAGGCCGGATTCTTTCTCCTCCATTACAGCCATTATCACATTGAGAGGCAAATACCGATTTTCTTTTAGCCAAATGATATAATGCAGCATTGTAAATTCAATCGATAATCCTGTGCCGAAATAGCTGAGGATCAAAGAATCCTATATGAAAATGTTTATACATTCATCGGATTCTTTGAGAATTTTATTATAGATTTTGCTATGCTATTGTCTTTCTTATATATTCATCCAATATAAAACTTATGGAATTACCAGCGAATGGATATTAGAATCTCTGACTATATATTTTTCTATCGCTCAGAGCATGTTGTTATATTGTGTAAACTTTTGCTCTCGTTACAACTATGATTAAGTTACTTTCATCTGGATGAATAGGCAGTGACGTTAATCCTTGCAGACTTTCACATACAGATGAGAACACAATATTGATAACGAAATAAGGAGAAGGGATTAAAACTTGGGCAGTTTGTGCATAGATAATACGAGTTTAAGCATGCCAGAGGAGTTTATTACGCAGTATTCGCAGCAAAGATGTCTGAGGAGGTAAACAGCCCGCTCTGAGTCAAGAGCTTTGAATTTGATTACGTGCAGCTTTCCTGAACGTGTATTGGCTTGCCTATCTTTATATGCCATCATGAATGTCTTTGTATTATCAGTACAATAGTTGTGCGAAAATTTACCTTTTGTGGTCCTTATCTGAGTGTTTAGTTGTAGACTTCTTTTGTTGAAGGTCCAATTATTTCCTGGCTCTGAAAAGGAATTAGTATCTCTGAGATGCATCAACTGCTACTTAGATGTTCATTTTCAAGGAGATCTCTCGAGATGAGGAGGTCTGGTATACGAAGTAGTCTGCTGCGTTCTAATTGGCTTCTTACATGTGTACCGGACGGGAGGGAACATTTGTAATACGATTTGATGTTTGCACTCATTGCACTGAATCTGTATTTTGGTATGGAATTTGACAAAATAAATACGAAACATACACACGACCTATTTTACATGAATTAAATATCGATTTGGAAAGACGTGTCTAGGTTTCATGTGAATAAAGCTGATGTGTGGAGCTTTAGTGATTAATAACAGATGGTATTATCGGTAGAAGAATGAATGTGTTTAAAAGTGTTGGCTAAGAGAGCATTGATGCTTGTGAAAATATGATTGTCTTTACATACACTGTGCATTTATTGTTTCGGATCAAGACAAAATATGATCCACGCATATGATTCCTAAATTCCGCGGATCTAGGAATTATCACGTGTTTTAATTCTATTGTCTATCGTTTAGATTCTTTTACTTGTTTCACTCTGGGGAACCGCATTTAGACGAACAAATCGACACCAAGACTTATTCTCTGTAAGCCTAGTACTTATTCTATCGGTCTCTTTTGCCGAACCGCTAAGTTACTGGGGTTGTCAAGCTATGGTGGGGGAACAAACACAGACACACAAACATATATATATATATATATATATATATATATATATATATATATATATATATATATATAAATACGACGGGCTACTTTCAGTTTCCATCTACCAAATACACTCACAATGTTCTAGTCGGCTCGAGGCTTTAGTAGAAGACACTTGTCGAAGGTGCCACGCAGTAGGACTGAACCCGGAACCATGTGGTTGGGAAGCAAGCTTCCTAAAACACAGCCACGCCTGCGGTGATATCTACAATATGCTGTATTGCTGCATTATTATCGGGCAATGTGTCGACAACTTACGTTATTAAACCATTGTTATCTCGGATGAAACGCTCTGTCTGAGTGTCATGTCTTTCTTCAAGTGCATCATATTAATAAACAACAAAAGGCATTTGTCTTTACAATTAATTGCATTGAGAAAACAAATTGTGAGTGTTTGAATTTTTAAAGGAAACTGTATTTGCTATAATCAAACATTCTGATGAGGAAGATTATCGATTATAAATATATAAACCTACATTTGTTTATTTAAGTTTTATCAACGACTCTGCTATGGAGGACACTCTTGACACAACTATAACCCCTTCGGATAATGATTAACTAATGATATCTCCCCAGTAATAACGATTTCAGTGAGGGGAAACGGTAACCTTTTTCCTGGAAAGGCGAGTGAGATGGCATCATAGCAAAGATAAAGCCTCGTTCGTTAGCTGAATATTTTGAATTCCAGTGTCATGATAGTCAGTCATTCTCTTTCTTATGTATAAGAATAATTTCTAGGGTCGATTAAACACACAATATCTATTTCTTACGAACAATCCCGCGCTTTGTGCATGTTCAAAGGAAATCGATTTTCCACTTATATACATTAATCGAGAGGTGAAACGACTATTTTCATACAAATTCTAATGCTGTCCTTTTACTATTTTCTTCTTGGTTTTTTTTTTCTGTTTTCTTTTTGATAATTCCGGTTTGCCGAGTGTGTGTGTGTTGAGAGAGAGAGAGAGGGGGGTCGCCATTCCATAATTACAAACAGCTTAAAAGAGTTTTCTTTTCTTATCGTTTATTGTTTGTTCTATACATTAGTTACATATGTCCTTATTATTGTGTTATATTTCATGTCGCTTCTATTGTGGTTACAGTTGTGGCTTTCTGCCATTTCCTTTTTTCATGTTATTATCACAATTCTTGTACAACAAGAAAACGTTGCTTTTTTATATTCAACATTATCACAGTTGTTATTATTGTTGTTGTTGTTATTACATCCCGCTTCAAATGTCTCCTTTGATGATTTCGATGCTGCTCCTGATGTTCATGAAAGTAATGTTTATAATTCTACTCCTACGTTTGCTTACTTATCATATACTTATACAACTTAATCGGATTGTTTTCTTCCTGCATGATCTCTAGTGTATGATTAAATGGATTTGGTTTCGATTTTATTTCCTCAACCGCATTTTACCAAAGTGTCCGCATCATAGATTAACTGTCATCCTGTTGCCTCAGGCTTTTGCCAGCTTGATTATAAAGTAGTATAACATTGTTTTTTTTTTATTTTGTTTTTCTTAAACGCCCACCTTAGAGAATAGTTAACAAAAATAGCTCATATTATAATCTGCATTTGCCGAATATTTTAGAATCTACATTAGATCGGTTTAGTCTTCAATCATTGAATAATTAAAAGAATAGTGTTACAAACAGTTTTACGAAAAATATGGAAAACAGTACCTCATTAAAAGCATGAATGTATTTCACTTATTATTTACGTTCTAAGTTGATATATCAGGCGATCCAGCATCGATATTCTAAGTCAAAATAATGTTTCAGTGAAAGAAATGCACTCCATCAACTGACGCTCATTTTTATATTTCCATATATAGGACTTTGGTTTATAATGTATGCATATTTTAATTATTCATTAATTAGTGTATTAATCTACGTTTGTTGGGTTTGGACATCATTATGCATATAGCCTCAGCGGACTTTTCGAGATCAGTGAAATCTGTGCGGTTAAAGTTTTCTTCAAATGGTGAGACATATTTCAAAATAAACATTGCAGGTGACGTGGAAGGGCAAAGTGCTGGGACGTAAGGATTGCGTTAAGCATTCTGGCATATAGAGTGATGGCTACAATATGGATGAATTGGAAGATGAGTCTGCGATTTAGAAACACCATATTTTGCTCTCTTAAATTTGGTCTCTGCTGCGACACAACAACAATAATAGCTGCAATAGCATCTTAGCTTTATGTTCATTTCATTCCCATTTATGGTACATATATGTAGGTTGAAAAGAATGACCGTATTATTAGTAAAAAAAGAAACGAAGTTGATTTTTTCATTGCTGATAATGAACTGCCAGGCTTCTGCCTCCGAAGAATTATTCAAACATCTTATATATAATTGCCCTTCTCCCTCTTAGCTTAGCTTGATAATTTATATCATAGAAAACGATTTCTTTCCTTTTTACTGTAGTTCAATTAAACTGCCTTCCTCTCTCAGTAATGCAACAAAGGCAACACCGCTTCATCATTCCCCTGCAATCAGATAATGTAGATTAGGTTAGGAAGAATTTCAGGACCAGTCAATATCAAACCAACATCGAGTAGCGAAATTCATTATTACTATCTTTGCTGACTTCGCAACAATGCCAATTTCTCTATTGGCATTAGCATCATCCATTAACATTACTCTGACCTCATATCTATTTTCTCATTGAAAATGTCATTATCTCTAATTGCTGGTATTTTTCGTAATTGCCGATTTAAGCTTAAGTGACGTTTGTCATAGAGAAACTTGATAGACATCAGTTCAAGTTTAATTCTGTTTATTCTAATTACGTAATTGAGCAATTTGAATAATTCATTTTCTTGAAAATGTAAAGTAGAAAAGGAATTTGTATACTTTTCTGTATATCATGTATGACTACTTAAGAATTCCGTTTTATCCGGTATTTCCGCAGTAAGTTTATCCAAGTGGGACTATATAATTCTAGCAAGGAATACTGTAACCGACTCATGATCCAATCAATTGTTAATTTTACAATGTTGCAGTGTGGAGCATCAGTGAAAAGTCTCACATCGCATCACAATAAAGTACCTTCAATAAACATCGAGCTGAAATGTAACATTTAATATTTAGATCAAATGAAAGCAGTATAAACTATTAAAGTCGGTACAAATATAGCCACAAATTAAATACGCATCATAAGGAAACCATGACACTCCTGGGATGGTAGTGAAATTAAATCACTCTGTCATTATGCAGGAACCTATTGTTGTATATGAAATACAGATATATAGATTACAATGGTTTCTTCATATAATTGTCCTATATTAAAATATCCTTATGAGTTCTTCAGAATATTCCGAAAAATTAATTTTGTATGAAATGTACCTCATAAATATATATCTAAGGAAAAGTATAGACAAAGTTTTGTATCATTTAATATGGCAATAAATGTGGATTTAAGGAATAAGTACTCTGTTACTTCATTGGTTACACATTCCCATCCATAATTAGAATGATTTACAGTATTTTCAAATCAATTTAAATCTTCAATTGAATCGATACATGCTATATACCAGTCTTCGATAACCTCTTCCATGCCTGACTTTCTCAATGGCAATCCTAACAAAAATTTACCATGAATGCTTTTGTTGGTGGACGCACCTGATGCTGAGACATGTTTCATGCGCTCGGCTTCTCAAAACAGATTGCCCATGCCTACTCTAATGTAGGGCTTGTACTACCAGAAACTCTCAAATATTCTGATAAGGAAACAATACTGTAGAATCTACCATTGAAGTTATTAGAATAGCCTCATCCTCTAAATCACGAACGATTCTGTTGCTAAAACTTCCTACGATGAGAATATCTACGAGAAATATACACCATTATTGTACAAGATAAGGTAATCGGTTAGTGCTGTAGAATTTTGACAACATTTGCACAAAAGTAAACACGGTGGTGCATCAGCATGGCCGCAGCTCTAAGCTGAAACTATAAAAAAAAAAATATGGAACCCAAATTAGAATCAAAGCATAGATCTAAGAACGATGTTGGTCTTTTGCTCGGCTGTTCATATGTTTGGTTAAAGTATACAGAAAATATTTCCTAAACTATAGGACAAAGCGTCTAACTGTGAAATACTAGATATCCATCGCTTTTTCTCTTTAATATCTTCCATTTGCAGCTCGCATTACTAACACAGCAAGAGCCAAAGGCCTTGACCATAGACAATCTATTGATCGGAAAGCAATCTATAATTCTTTTTTCAGAACACTTGGCGTAATATGTAACAAATGATAATATATTCTGTCAATATAAGCAATAGCTTGTAGGTTTAATATAACCTTGGTCTGTGGGATGTTGGAGAGCATTGATTTTGATTTTAATTGGCATAAAAGCTACTGGTTATTTTATAGGTTATATATTGTGACTGGTGAACTGTTTTATATGCATGTCATCTACAGACATATCATTATTAACATACTGATTTCTTTTTTTTTTCCTGTCTACGCATAAATTTCTATTTTTAAAATTCACCTTTCTATAACAACATAGAACAATGTCTTCAGATCAAAACATCAGTAAATATTCTATTCAGTACAAATGTACCGACAAATGGTATAGGCATCATACGTCTTACTTAACTATGAAAATCTCTGAAGTCAAGACTACATTATTTGAAGTCTAATATGAACTTATCTAGCGTGACTAATGCGCTGAGGCTCAATGTCAAGACAATGTACAAACAGCGAGAAATCCACAGCTCATTTTAATTGTCTTATTCATACAACATACATTTCCAACAAGTGTATGAATTCGAATCAAGAACAAGGTGCAGGCTTTGCGGAATAGTTGATATGTCTCTTTAACCAGTAAATTACTTCAATTGTGGGCCCATTGCGTGAAGCAACGGGAGTTGCATTGTGATGGAAGCATTGTCTTTCATCACAAACATACCAGGCGACATACCTCTTTGTAGACGCTCACAGGTCACTAGCTCTTGAATTAATTTTGCCGTGCCACGCATGTTCGCCCTAAATTATGCCTCGAGATTTTCTCATGTTACTGTCACTAGTAAATACGTTTAATGGGCAGATCTTTCAATTTTGAAAAGAACGGCAGAAGATATTGGAACGAAACGATAAGTATATCATTAATTGAATAAACAATTCTATGTTAAAAACTTGTGTCCCATTGTCGCTTTAAAAAACCGAAGGATGTAAAAATTCACCTAGAAGAGTTTTCTGCCAGTAAAGAGAGCAAATTATTTTGAACTGGGATGAGGGATGCGCCCCCAAGATGGTAGAAAATACTGGGATGAAACTGGAAAGAGACCATTGATTGAATAAATGAATTTATATTTAAAATCTGTGTCCTATTTTCGCTTAAAAAAAAACAGAACGAAATTTCTGGCCACATCACAAACCATATTGCCGTGATATCTAAAACCTTGATCTCAGACTGTTTGGATTGAAATAAATGCGTCTTGAACAGAAAGTTATTTTCATAAATGAATCTTTTTAAGTATCAAAATATGAAGGACGCATGTGACGCAGGAAATTGCTTCTGACTGGAATCAGCTTCTATATAAGTAAGAAGTGGAAGAGGCATGCCAAGCAGGAAATTGGATGTATGCTTTGTTTCTGACACAAGTAGGTTTCACTTGTATGAAACATGATCGATAACATCAGTGTTCGCAGTTGTGAGCATTCATCTTAATAAAGGGTGATCATTATCGATGACTGGTAATTGTTACCGTTCAGCATGTTTAGTTAACAAGTGAAATAATACATCATTGTCTCTTTGCCAGTCGGAAAAATAATCAAAAATAGCACTTGGTGTAAACATATTAGAGTTTCTAATAATGAAATATTCATTATTGACACCTTTTAATAAAAGTAACTTGTGACGGTCCTGAGTGGAGAAGTCCACGTTCACCGATCTGTTTCTAGCAATTCAGGGGTAATTCTTGTCGGTTTATTCAATAAATGAGTTACCAAACTTCAGTGAGTTTCTCATTTGGTAATTTTTACAAAGATTTCAATTTAGAAAAACAAAATCACTCACGACGAATATGACTTGGTAGTTTCGCTGAATTTAATAGAGAGTCTGTGTGAGAATAAACATCATTGTCGAAAATGGCGTATAGACAAATAAGAAAATGTAATCAAAGCCAATGAGTTTTGGTATCGACGCCCCCAAGCGAAAAAGTAGTGTCGCCAAGACATAAATAGAGGTAGTCTAGACGTGGTAGAGGAGTTGGGTAGCTGACAAGGAGCAGTCGAGAAGCAGTCGAGTAGCGATCATCCGAAGGTGCTAGATAGCAGTAGCTTGAGACATAATAGAGTTAATGCTAATAATTTAGCATAATTTTAGAGTTGATATACAATTTTTGGTTCAAAATATCACGAAGGCAATGGTTAGATATTATATTAAGCATTAAACATCCAGCGTTTTAAATTTTGTTTATCTTGATGCTTCGATTCTTTTACTCACAAATGAATCGTAATGAAGCGCACCATCACAAACATTAATGCAGTGTCAATAGATAACACCTTATTTGTCTGACGCATAGTGCCACAGAGTAACAATATTTAATCTCCTGTTAAGCTCTAAGTCATTAGATCCTGATGTTTTTAGGTATCCTTGTGAATTGTAGCAGTATTCGAGCGACGCAAACGTATGTGCGTTCGCTCGACCACTCACTTTGTACAAAAATATTTAATGGCTGTGGTTTCTAATAATTTTTCACTCATTCTCTTTCTGCCTGGCTGTGTCTATTTTGTCTTTTATTCAAAACCTCGGTTAAATTCTCTCTAATTGCTGTTATTCAACACATATTTAGATAAGAAGAGAGAACTAACGCTTTTAACAAGCAGTGTTTATTGAGAAAATATCGAACAGACTAACTATTAATTTTTTACCATTTGGAAGTTTACTGAGGTTAATAGGCAGCCTGAAGGATAATACATCAACGTTATTGGCATGACTGTGACACAACCAAATAAAACAATAATTCAGCCTTAGTCTTCCATATAATATTAATAATAAATCATATTTTATATTTAGTATGTTATTTTGTTCATTGTATCAAATGCTAGTAGTTTAGATGCTCGTATTCAAAATATTTCAGAGTTGGTATTATATGAAAAATTGTTTGCATAAGTCCATTGTCTGCTGATGGAGGAATGTCAATGCGGCTGAAGATATTGGAACAGAATTATGTTTCTCAATGAAACAATAGATCGGTACTTAATGTGTTTTCCTCATTATATCATAATCTATTCATTCGCAAAAATATCACTGATTTCACCTACCTCTTTAAAAATTACATTAGTTTATTTGAATACAAAATATTTTTCTGTATATATTTCAGCTACTATCTGTCCATGATACTCGTTAGAGAATGATGATTCTTGCGATTTGCATGATTATAGTTGTCCAGTTGTTAAATCATAAAATAATTTTTTAATATTGTTATAAGAATCTTGCTTCTAATCGGATTATCTAAATGGTAAGACTTACAGCAAAGTATCTCAATATCCTGAGGAGACGCAGTTATTAATTTAAATACTTTTCTATTAAATTATAGTTTCATTGTCTATAAGCATTAAAAATTAATCTATCGATTTCTAGCTTATACAGGAATATTGTATATATTTTAGTGTGAACATGACAGCTATATTAAAACCACACATGCATTTAGTCTCAAACGTAACTCCATCAACTCATTATCGATATTTAGTTGTTTGTCTTCCTGTCTTTACATCTGTGTATACACACACACACACACACACACACA
>NC_068998.1:53266792-53268309 GCF_001194135.2 Octopus bimaculoides
ATATATATATATATATATATATATATATATACATATGCAGGACTCTCCGCAGAAGGCAATGAATGAGTGTTTTGCTTTTGCCGAACGACCTGCGCAAATGATTCGGTTATAGCGATCAAATGTATATGAAGTACACTAGGACACTCCCTCAATAAATTCGACGTTGTGGTCACGTATCGAAACGATCGCGGGGCAACCAGAGATGAAAATTTTTGCTCAGAAACACAACGCACCACTCGGTCTCGGAATTGAAGTCGTGATCTGGCGATCGTGAGTGCAATGTCTCAAAGACGTTAAAATGTTGGAATGCTTTTTACGTGTTTATGATATTAGAATCGGCCATAACAAAAAAAAAAACAAGTTCATATATTTAGTAATACTAATGCTAGTGGTGGTGTAGTACCTTACTCAGTGTGTCTAATAGTTTTCTTCAAGCCTAGGTTTTTGACAAAATAACGTGTCCACTGACCAATGAGCAGGAACGTATTGCCTAGAGTTGACTATTAGCAGAACAGAAAAATCATACGGCGTTTATATCTTAGGTAATGAAACACGTTTGTGTCACGCACGATTTATCTATGAATAATATCCTGTTAGATTCCTTGAAATCGCCGCAATTGGCTTGATTGGCACACTTTGATGTTGCTCAATCGAAACACTATGCACAAATTGCTTCAAGAATGAAAGCAAATAAAATGTACCTCGAAGATTAGCAATTAAGCTTGCAACCAGAGAATAAATTTAGCCTGATCACGTTTCCAAACGTGTATGAAATTCAAACTAGACCTACAGGGATATATATATCTACATGTCATAAGGCGGCGAACTGGCAGAAACGTTAGTACGCCGGGCAAAATCCTTAGTGATATTTTGTCTGTCTTTACGTTCAGAGTTCAAATTCGGCCGAGGTCGACTTTGCCTTTCATCCTTTCGGGGTTGAAAATTAAGTACCAGTTGCGTACTGCGGTAGATCTAATCGACTGGCTCCCTCCCCACAAATTTCAGGCCTTGTGTCTAGAGTAGAAAAAGGATATATACATATCATTTATATATACAATTGTGATCGAAATATTATGTAGATGCTTATACAACTTCTCAACCACTCAGTCATTTACAAATTTATTTAGAAACTGTTAATTATATATAAATTCTATTCGCTTTAAGTACATTCAGAAAATCTATATAAGTTCAGGAAAACGATTAAGTACATTCAGAAAAACTATTTAGTACATTCAAGAAGACTATATATAATGTTTGCAGGGGGGCTGAAGTTGGACCATTACTGATGCTATCGAAGAGAAATATTTAATTACTGATCAATAATTCGACTACTTTTAATTACGTCGGGTAACGTGGTTCTTGTGGAGTTCAATCGAAGTTCACAGCCACAAAATATCTTCAGTAGAAATAGAGACTTTATCGTCTAATTAATGAACAAATTTGAGAATATATAGGAATTAATGTGTTCGTTCTGGACATTCTTCATACGAATATATATATATATATATATATATATA
>NC_068998.1:53268425-53270968 GCF_001194135.2 Octopus bimaculoides
CAATAATTTAGCTTATATAAATGTATATATATATATATACACACACGTGTGTACATACATATATATAAGCTAAATTATTGCAAACCATTTAGGAATTGCAGATGAGCAGATTCAAGTAAACTTTTTCAAGTTATATACAGAAAAGAATGCAATGCGGAAGAATTACCTGCAGCTAACGAAACGCTCCGAAGCATTTGACTATTTCCTTTGTTTTATTTGAATTCTGAAACATTTAGCGAAATATTATAGGAAAATCATTCTTTGATAATTCAAGTTATACATTTTTTTTTGTATTAATTCATTGACATTTCTGTCCTCTTGGTACTGGTCAAAATTATTTTGAACACATTCTATCGCACATACACAACTGGGAATGCATCAACAAAACTGCAATAATCGTATACGTATATACATACATGCATAGATATATACATGTGTTTCTGTG
This sequence comes from Octopus bimaculoides, assembly GCF_001194135.2. Taxonomy (NCBI): domain Eukaryota; kingdom Metazoa; phylum Mollusca; class Cephalopoda; order Octopoda; family Octopodidae; genus Octopus; species Octopus bimaculoides. Next base: position 53,268,871 of record NC_068998.1, read on the forward strand.
TGTGTGTATATATATATATATGTGCGCGTGCGTATATACATGCATATATATATATATATATATATAGATAGATAGATAGATAGATAGATAGATAGATATCAACATATACGTATATATATATATACATACACCGCAAGGTATGTGGCAAAGCTGTTATATTCTGAAGTACAATGTTGTCATTCAAACGCGCACACGTTCAGATTCACAGTCACACACGTTCAGATTCACAATCACACACATAGACACGTATCAAAAAATGGTTTAGAGACATATTTTCTTCTCAAATTCCAAATTATACATCTTCTGTAGGAGTTTTACACTAGGGATAGCGAGAGGACAGGAACTCTATCTTGTTTTATCTATTTTAGACCCACGAACCATTTATGAAAATTGTTTTGATCAGGATTTACGTCAACTGCTTAGAGGTCACTGTTCTGAGAGAGTCTGTGAAGATTATGACAACACCCATTCAAATATCAAAATATATATTATTTGCAAGTAACGAAGTAAATGTTATTCGAAAGAATAGTGGGAAACACGTGATAAATTATTTGAATTTTGTCTTTGGGGAGGAAAATTATCATAGGTTGAATAAGGCAAATTATTAAGGCAGAGGTGAAATACCAAATGTGTTTATGAGCCAACGTGAAATTTTGGCTTAAACTTAGGAGTGTATTGAGCATGCTTCGGCAAGTATACGCGACGAGGCAATGGGTCGTACGCACTATTTCGACTGTCACATGTTCTTCAAAAGCAGAAAAACGTTCCTGGAAGTCTATGACTGCTCTGGAAGACGTGCCACGAGCGTTAACCACAGAAATATAGTATTGTTCATCGAGAATTCGTCTCCCAGAGCCAGACAGTCAATCAAGAGTTCTACATAGTTTGAAGCCTTTGATGGATGACATTCGGCGAAAGCAACCGGATCTATAGAGTGCAAAGAAGACTTGGATTCCTTACCGAAATCTCCTCATTCACGCGGTTTTCGCCAAAATCAAAATGTTGTTGTTTCCGCAACCACTATTGTGGCCGGATTTAGCAACGGCGGACTTTTATCTCTTCCATCATAAAAATCCATCTCAAAGGTCGCCGTTTTAACACCATTGTTGTGCTCCACTTCTAATTGCTGAAAGTCATCGAGTCACTTACGGAAAACGACTTCCAGGCCGGACTCCCAAACTGACAGAATCGCTACGCAAGAAGACTTTTTCGAAGGAAATGATTTTAAAACTTAGGTAAATGTGTTATTTTTTATTAAACAGAACTAGTCCGTGAGCCCTTTGATACCATCTTGTAAACTTTGTACTTACTCATTTTCTTTTAATAATGTATGGTGAAATTCGAGGGTTCTTTGCAATTTTCATAATGTTGATCCACCACGACATTGTAAGAGTAGATATTCCACCGTTGACTTAAAGTGTTAATATGCATAAGTTATTATTACTATTTCAGAAATTTGAAATGAGTATAATTTCTGACCAAGGAAGTTGAAAACATATGCAATTTCCTTCAAAGGCTAACGAGTGTCAGTTGCGTAGATAATGTCTGACATACTGGTCGAATGTGAAATAAATGTCTCAGGAATCGAATATATAGTCAATGCTTCAGGTAAGCAAAGGGTCATATATGACGTGGGTGTAATTAATATGTTGGCAATTTCTATCTCATAAATTTTATGTGAAGGTTTATATAAAATTGGCAAAGAGGTGGCAGAACTATGCGAGTGATTAACACAAGAATGTGTCAGTACATGAGTACTTATATATGCATAGTTTTCACAAACCAATGCTTCTAAAGGAATATATATATAAAGATAAGATTACATGATATTCACGATAGCATCTTTTTGGCATTAATAATAAACAGCATGCAGAGTTGAATATGAACGATATTACTCATACTAGTTAGCACTGATTTGAATATGTCGGCGTGTGTGGCAGACAACTCTTGTTTGTTTGTTTATAATGTCCTGATTATTCTACTACCATTATCCTCCATCTTGTTTCACATTTACTTCTTACTCTGGTATATATATATATATATATATATATGTGTGTGTGTGTGTGTGTGTGTGTGTGTGTGTGTGTGTGTGTGTGTG
>NC_068998.1:53270978-53278423 GCF_001194135.2 Octopus bimaculoides
TATATATATGTGTGTGTGTGTGTGTGTGTGTGTGTGTGTGTGTGTGTGTGTGTGTGTGTGTGTGTGTGTCTGTATGGATGGATGTATGTACGTACGTATGTATGCATGTATGTATTATACAACTAATATTTGGTATTGTCAAATCCAGTCTAAAATTGCTCAATGGTTACACCTAGTTTACTTTTGTTCGTGCCTTGTACATGAATTGGTGAAATGGCACATGGTTTCGCTATCTTTCACCGGCGCCCATACAGATGATACCAGACAACGTGTTGTGCCCTCGACTTTGACCCTGCAGACTATAAGAATTTGCTAGGTGGAGGGAAATGGGTAGAAGCACCAATGTGGGAACTCAAGTATAGCTGGGCAAACGGGAACAGGTAAAATGAATATAGATTCAGACAGGTTTAACGCATTCTTTCATTCAAGAAGTCCGTCCAAAAATTTGATTGTACTGGAACTAAGGTAACAAATACATTTCCAGCTTTTGCTTGCATTAAAGATTTAAGCATTTGCCTAGTATTGAACATACGGAACTTACATTTGATAATAATTATATTATAAACTTATTCATTTAGTTACACCGAACAACATGAATTACAGGCAAGTTTTGTGCCTATATTTTTTTTTTCACTATATATCTATAAATACACACACACACACACACACACACACACACACACATATATATATATATATATATATATATATACACTTACATACGTAAATAGATAGATCCATATATATATGCATTTAAAGCGATATACGATTATGTAAGGAGATACGCATATGACAATGCATTCCCATAATTAAAAAAGACATCTCTATGACTATCTGGATAAGCAATGAAAGGATTCCATGTGCGTTTCTCTATCGATTCATTCAAAACCCATATAATGTATAATTATATAATTAGCTTAATCGCGTATTTATTCTATTAGATGTTATATGAATGACTGTGCATGTATTTATCAAACATAGAATCTATTGGCGACGACAATACAAAACGTATATCAGATTTAATCTTATTTTAATCGATCTTTTATTCTGTACCCCCCCCCACATACACAAACACACACACATGCACATATGTACATACCCAAACAACCAAACATGCACTTGCATATGAATATATAAACAGATAGATAGATAGATAGATAGATGTAAATAGTTACTCAAATATCTTTAAACACGCGCGTTTAAAATATACCCAGAGTATATTATAGAAGAATTTCGTGATGATATGCAAATAAGAAAACTGTTAAAGAAACTTATTACATTTACCGGTAAAAAAAATACGACCAAATGCCTATTTGATGACGGGTATCTGGTATCTGTCAGCTTTAATAAATAATCATATCCGGGCATATGAAAATATATGCAGGTTCATGGCAAACATCGACGAAAAAGATTTGTCACACTCACACACACATATTTACACCATATATGTATATAAATTGCTTCAAGTAAGACATTGGATGTTGCACAAACAATCAACTCGGAGTGAAACATTTCCTCAAGCAGAAACTGCTGTAAGCTACTGAAATTCATTGCGTAAATCTTGGTCTTTTGTCAATCAATTAATCAGACACACACACACATATTTATCGATATATATCTTACTTCCATGCCATAAGTACTTGAGCAAACCCACTATTGTTGTTCTCGCTACTTATTTATATTTTACGTTTGTTACATTAACTGCGTTATAATAACAAAACAAAAAAAAACACTCACCTGCGCTTTTGGCATTCCTTGTACTTTTCAGCCATAATTCAATGCCCAAACAGGCCAGCATTTCTTTGATGCCAAACCAACTTGCGGAAATATTTTCACTGCTTATTTTCTCTTTATTTTCTTACATAGGATTTTGTTTTATTATATTTCAGCCAGACTATCGTCTCCTGAAACATCAAGTGTTTCGACTCTTATTTTCTTATCTCAAAGAATTAACAAACAGCACAGGTCAAGTAATTTATTTGCTACAGTATGAAAGTTTATTATCATTTAGTGGAGTTGGTAAAGGATGTGCTCTGCATACAGATAGAATGTAAATCCCTGCAACACAACACCGTCTCTTGTGAGGAAATCGTTAAATAATTACGCTTCTATTACTTCCAATAAAATGCAAATGAACTCTTTATTGGCAGTAAACGGTTCACTCAATTGAAATAAGATGTAAATAAAGTATCTATTTCCTAAGCTCTGTGACAATCGTATTTCCAAAGGATTTAAAGCATTGCTTATTCTATTTGTCTCAATATAGTGTTTAGAAATTCCCATTCAGGTGAATATTAATATTAATAGCATCGCATATTAAACATTTTCAAAATTGTTCAGTATGTAAACCCTTTCCCTCTCAATACTCATAAACATCAATTCTGTTAAACAAACCGCTCAAAACTACAACGCATTTATAAAAACATATAAACTTTCAGATTAATCTTGAAATTTAAATCTGCTTTGGTTATCATTATGAGTGAGTGCACAATGTTTGTCATTTGTGTTTTGTATGTTTCAGAAAACGGTTCATGCTTCATTTTGCAGTCAGAGGAATCTAATAAGGACTAGCATGCTTTCAGAGGATTTCGACTTTTGCCGTTTTTACAAAAAAAAGAAGCATTTAAGTAAAAAGGTTTAAACTGGGGACTTAAAATTTCAGTGTTAGAAATGGTAAATAGAAAATATATGAAGTGAACTATTGCCATGGCACATATTTTGAACATTTAGTTTTACTGTAATCGATGAGGACAGAATTTGTAGGGATCACGTAGCGAGGATATGGGAGTTGATAATAGAGTAATACCTAGAATTTTTTGGAAAATTCCTAATAATAGCTTCACGAAACTGCGAAGGAAGATTAGATTTAATTTGCCTCCCATAAGGAAAAATTAATCAAATGGTTTTACTATTAGTTACCTTAGTTTTAGTGTAACTATCTTTGAAAGACATACATTTACCTTTAGAACGAAAATAGAGGATTAGATAAGGGTTATCTCCCTTCCTCTGTTTGGTGTCGGCATATAAATTAAAATTGATATCGTCAATATCCTTACAACTAGATTTCATATCCCCATTAATAAAGGTAGAATAAGATATTGAATGGAATTAATGTAGGTCCCTTTTTCTGTATAACCTGATTTAAATAAGGCGGAGTTATAAAATTCGGCCTTATCATTGAAAATTTCAACATTAACAGTTAACTTAGAAAATCTAAATGAAATATTCTTAACTAAGCTCCTAATAATTGCCCTAGAATGATTACTCAATTCGCTAATAGACTTAAGAATTCGCTAATTGACTTAAGATTGTGTGTGGGAAGTACGAGTTATTGTGTAAGTCAAGTGTAATAACTAAAAAGTTGACCTTCGTTACATCTTCATCAAAAACGATACTTTTGCTCATTCTACGAAAAAACTTAACTAAGTGATTCTCAACTCTTTGTACTTTTTGGTCGGAAACATTCTGAAGGTAAAGTAAACAGTCATCACGATATAGACCTCCATTGATGGATGGGAATTCAGATGTGGTTACATTTTGAAAAAATATATATGGCTTTATAGCTGTCTCAATAATGGCTTATAGAAGTACCTTCAAATGAATATGTTTTATCACATGTAATGCTGTTCAATACAAATTACTCGTAATATTTTTGTATATTTAATACAAAAGCTAGATAAAATGTGTATTGCAGCTACCTCAGTCAAAAATAAATTAGATGACGGATGTGAAAGTTCTCATGGCGGAACCATTGTTGTTCATTTGGTAATGCGATGTAATTAATGAGCTATCAGGGAAATAGTTTGCATAATCCTTCCTTTTCTTCTAATAAGACAATAATTACACCACCTTCAGCAACATACTATATTTAAAGATGTGAATTATATGTAAACAAGTGAGAAAAGTATGTGAAAATACCATCTACGACAGATTGTCTATGACTACAATACTTACTGAACAAATAAATACAAGTTCACCAGCAACAACAACAAACATATTTTGAATTAATTGAAGCCAAAAAGCAGTGAAGAATGCGTTCGTAATTAGAATTTGCCCAGAGAAAGCGTTTACTTAACAAACGTATATTTCTTACGTTAAGTGTTGTTTTTGTTGTTTTATTGAAAACGAATTAGGAATATAATTAATCTATAAAGTCATATTTTTTCTTGCTTATGATTCCAAGAAACGTTAATATCGAACGTAAGGCGATGATTTGGCAGAGGCTTTGTAGTATTGGTTAAATTGCCATTCAGTATTTTTCCTACATCTCTGCACAATGAATGCAAACCACGTCGAAATCAATTTCGAATTTCATCGTCTTGGGTTCCATAAAACAAAATATCAGTGAAATACTGCAGTCAATGTAATCTGATATTCTACACCTCATAAAATTGCTGACATTGTGCCAAAATTCAAATCCATTATTTAGAATCTCGACACTTCCGATTTAGTAGACGTTCGATACGATTTATGCATGCAACACACACGCGCAATAACGTATATAGGTATAAATGCGTGTATGTGTGTATGGTTGTGTGTGTATGCTGGTTTCCATTATTTAGGCAACCAACTAGTAGCGCAAGTGGTTGTTCGGAGAGCGTAGGTGTAAGAATAAGGCTCGGCCGGGCAAAGTTCAGAGGGCTCCTACCCCTGTTGTCGAAGAACTGCTACCCCTTTTGGCAGAGAACTGCTACCCCTTTTGGCAGAGAACTGCTACCCGTTTTGGCAGAGAACTGCTACCCCTTGTTGGCAGACTGTATGATGCCATTGTGTGAACTGCTATTCTATACGGCAGTGAAACATGAGTTGTGACTGGCGAGGGCAGGCATACTCTTGAAAACAACGAAGCCAGTATGCTTCGCTGGATGTGCAATGTCAGTGAGCATGTACGACAAAGTGTAAGCCTCTTGAAAAAAATGGGCATAAGAGGCATGAGATGTGGCATGCAAGAGAGACTACTGTGCTGGTTTGATCATGTCTTATGTGTAAGCTTTGCCTACGTTAATATTCTTCGAACTGGCATCGATTGGCTGCTCATATTAAATAAAATGTTAACGACTTCCAATATGCAAATTAGCTTCTCCACTTTTCTGAAATTATTCTCTATGTTGGTTATATAAACAGATAGGCTATTTGTTGCTCTTGGAATGATCAAGCGAAGTAGACAACTGTTATGAGACGCAAATACGTTTGGAAAATTATTATTTTTTTTTAGTTCATTGTATGGAGAAATAGTTAACATGTCATGTTTGCTTATCTACCACGTAGGTTTATGTGCACACACACATATGCCGGCTGTGCTCTGAGAATCTATTCGGCGGTTAACCTATATAAAATACAAGTAATGTACATTATTATTAAACATATTTTCTGACATTGATATTATAAGGAAATTGATTAATGAAACAGACTGATGATATAAAATAGAAATGACAGAACATATGATAAATTATCCCGCAGTATTTTTTTATCTTCTGATGTGGTATCTCTTTAAAGTTGATTACCTTATTCTGCCTTTGCGCTACAATACAGTCCCCGAACAACGTCTCGGGAACCTTTCAATAACATTCAAAGTTGGGAAAAGCTTCCCTTAATGGCATGGTGATTAGAGAAGAAAAGTTAGATCGGAATGAAAAAAAAATCCACCTCTATGTTTCTATGTTCGAAGTCTGCTAGTATATCTCTTGTCTCTTATTCTTTCAGCATGATTGTAATAAACACCTGACATGCAATTTATTAAAACTAATTGATTATATATCGAAACAATATATTCAACTTACTTAGCCAACGTATATGGATATATATCTTCATAAAGTGCTGAGATCGAGTGATAGCTTTCTGCTGTAGCTACCAACGTTAAATATCTTGTATAATCAGGGTTTACTTCAACGTTGTGCGTTCGAATCTATGTAGAATTTTCCTTTAGTGCTCGTTACATTGGGATTTATGTTATACATAGATATTTTTTATGTCACTTGAGTTGGCTCAAGTGCAAAATTTTGGAGTAGATGGTCAACTGTACATGACAGTTATTAACGTCATGCGCATTTAATATTTTTCTATCATGAATCTTCCGTCAACGACAAGCACCAGATATAAACTGTGTCCGATTTTCGACTTTTTCTTGTTTACCGATAATAAAATAGTCATCTAGTTAGTGAAACGATTAATTATCATATTGAAATTTCAAAATCCATTTGCATGTTTTGATTATATAGTGCTTCATATGATTCTAGGTAAAGAGGTTTGCCCCAGGTAGTTTTGTCTCGAAATATATTGATAATCTCTTAGGATACTAAGAACATTGGAAAAGGAAGAAATTTCAACTGTTTTGCCGAGACAATTCGTCTTCAACGGACATTTGTTATAAGCAGCATAGATAATTACAATTCTTATATCTCGTTATCTGTCTATATTATATTCTCAATTATCTACTTGTAAATATGTCTGACCATTATTTACCATTAAACAATAGACGAGAAGCTAATCTCTGAGATTACAAGGTAGTATTTTTAGGTATCTTCTCTTTATTTATTTTTTGAAAACCAATGTCTCTTCCAGACCTTTTTTCAAAACCGAAATGTATGAGGTGGGAACTGGTAACAAACTTTTCATAAAATTACACATGGGAAAAATGCGTTCAGAAGGATATCATACGCAGGTTGGATGACGTCGTTATATTAAAAGTATTAAATAATTATGTAAAGAATTTTAAAACTATTGTTTAGGAAAATGAGGATTAAACGCCGTATTAGTGTCAATAAAAATCCACAGATATTAATTAATTACGCTTAAAATATTCCATTTCTATTCCACATTTATAAAACTCTTCGTGATCCCTCTAATATTTTATTAATAGTTTTATTTAACCCTTCATACGAACAAAAGATGTAATTTTCTCAGATTATCTTTTAGGATACTTTTAGTACTTTTACACATCCCTTTAACCTCCATGTTGTTCTTCTCGTCGATTTATCACGATTCGGATTAATCTTTATTTTCACCAGCCTGCAATCTATCTGCAATTTAATTTCTTTTGCCTTTTTATTGCACCTGCTAATTATTTTAGTTTTATTTATACAAATAATTGTTTCAAATCACTCTATGTAATTTCGTAGTACATTTTAAATATCGTAATTCAATCACATGGTTAATATGCAGTTTAACGTTAATTAATTTTTAAGCCCCATTCAAATTACTTTTTTAATTTAACCAACTGCATATGGGTTCGAATCCCAAATTGGTAACAATTTTTGTCATCTACCAACTCATATTCATACGTAACAAAATATTTCTTGAAGCTATTTTTCTACAGATTGTAAATGATAAACTCGCTCAAAATTATTATTATTATTATTATTATTATTATTATTATTATTATTATTATTATCATTCATATATAAACATATATATGTATATATATATAAATATACTATGTATATACA
>NC_068998.1:53278509-53279261 GCF_001194135.2 Octopus bimaculoides
TATATATATATATATATATATGAAAAACCAACATATTCACTTCTGCCTTCCACTCACGCGATATCGTCTCGTTCTGTTTGCCAATCCATCAAAGTGCGTCAAATGAATTCCTTGCCTGACTACAGTATCGTTTATAACATGAATAAGCAAACACAGTTGGTTAGTAATAGCTTTGGCCAATGTATACTTCACAGTGAAGGATCAAATTATTGATAATCTCCATAAATGCAACGCTGCAATTCTCTTTCATAAAATGTCAAAGATCAACCACATGAAGCGCTGTTCCATTGACACAGTCCACATTGGCAGGACATGTTACGATTTCAAGCACTGCAGAGTAGATTGCTACTATACGCTATTTCAGTCCTTATTCAAAGAAGAAAAAATATATAATTATATGATGGTATTGCTTCTGTGAAATGTTTATACATTCTGACGTGCAGAAGAATTTTACATAAAAGAGAAATAATCACAGAACAGTTAATAACAGGACAGTTAACCATTTTTTTGTTTTGTTATTTGCAAGACAACCATCAAAGTCGTTTTTCGTAATCTCAACAAAATTGTAAGATATTGATTATATGAATCCTTAGTTGCTTTCCGAGAGAATACGTTTCTTAGGATAACAATATATTACGGCATCCTTTTGAATAATTCGTTGACCCGATCCCAGAAGTGACATCGAATAATACGTCATTTCCTGACATGCACTAGGATCAATACAGATCATATAGACACAAATTTACACATAC
>NC_068998.1:53279490-53284495 GCF_001194135.2 Octopus bimaculoides
TATATATATATATATATATATATATGTATGTATGTATATAAGCGGTCTGCATACATACATACATATACATATGTATATGTCGAGGCGACGAGCTGGCAGAAACGTTAACACGCCGGGCGAAATGCTTAGCGGTATTTCGTCTGCCGCTACGTTCTGAGTTCAAATTACGCCGAGGTCGACTTTGCCTTTCATCCTTTCGGGGTCGATTAAATAAGTAGCAGTTACGCACTGGGGTCTGTATAATCGACTTAATCCGTTTGTCTGTCCTTGTTTGTCCCCTCTGTGTGTAGCCCCTTGTGGGTAGTAAAGAAATAATACATATATATATATATATATATAACAAAACAAGAAGTTGGTGTTATTTCTTCACCATCACAGATGTTTCATTTACTAACAGGAATTCGCAAAATTTTATATGTTGTATAAACATGTAAAAATTTCCAATTAGAAATTTAAGCATGTATAACTTTGAGGCTCCTCTCACCAAATAAATTACGACTAATGGAGAATAAATAATACCCAAATGTTTTCTAGCTTTCTCTTTTATATAATAACTCTACAAATAAAATTTCAAGAAATCGTGTGTGTGTACGTGTATGTTTTGTTGTTGCTGTTGTTGTTGTCGTTATATATGTGCGTGTGTGCGTCCGAATGGAAATATGCTATCAATTAGTGTTAACAAATTATGTAATGATTCGTTCTTTAAGTAACAGCTCGTACGGATTTTCTGCACATCGTTGAAGAACAAATACTACAGAGTATTTTTTATCTATTTCAGTTCTTCTGTTTTATGATCCTCTCGCTGCATTTTGCTTAACGCAACTAAAATTTCTAATTTATTATAACAGATATTCCAATAAAATGTCAATCTTTACAATCGCAACATTTCAATTGCCATAAGTATTGATTACTTTTAAATTGAATTTCATTTTTACATGATAGATTAATCCTGTTTTATCTTGTCGAATAAATAAATAAAATATAAATTCACTCATGTATAATTTCATAACCAAGCATGCATCTGTCTACTAAAATCCTGTTTGCTGTATAAATACGTATGTGTACACGGCCGCTATGTATATATGTACACATACACGTCGACATAATGGTGGTTCGATTTCGTTGTTGGCCTGAAGATCATAATGATCTTTGCTACGGTAATTTGCAATTATCTCTTAAGTGCTTGCGTATATATCGCCAAATATATTTTCACATTTGTGAGATAAGTTTAAAGAGCAAATTCAAAATTGTTCTTGTATTTCTTGGGGCATTATTTATTCCAAATAAAGGTCAATAAATCAATGGGTTTATGCATATTTATGTATACAGGAATATATACAGATACATGTGTGTGTGTATAAATATACATAGATATATATATATATATATGTGTGTGTGTGTGTGTGTGTGTGTGTGTGTGTGTGTGTGTGTGTGTGTGTGTGTGTGTGTGTGTGTGTGTGTGTGTGTGTGTGTGTGTGTGTGTGTATGGGTGTGTGTGCGTGTGTGTGTGTCTGCATTTATATACATACATATACATGTATATTCATATATATGTATGTATGTATGTGTGTGTGTGTGTGTGTGTGTGTGTGTGTGTGTGTGTGTAATAAGAGCTTCGTGATTATTCATTGAGAAGGTGAATGTCAGAAAATATCCGAATGTTGTTTAGGCGGGTAAAAATAACTGTAGTAAGATTATAACTTAGTTGAAACCATTTGAACTTTTCTTTACTGCTACCGAGTACGCTGTTACCCCAAGGGTGACGCATCATACATTGATACGTAATGTTCCTGGAAATAATTTCTTTAATGACAATAATTTTTTTTTTTTAATCATTGTTGATAGTGACTTGTTACGAGAAAATACAATGATACACACAACGAAACAGAAGGAAAGAAATAAAGATGAAATGAATATTTTCAGAGATTCTAAAATACTCATATAATGTAATTATATCAGAAATAGCCAACAAATTCTTGAAAGGTTATGAAGATGAAGGAATTATTTTCTAAAGAGGTTGAAGTTATTTTGTTATAAATAATATTTGCTTTAGTGAGGGCGGTGAGCTGGCAGAATCGTTAGTACGCAGGGCGAAATGCTTAGCGGCATTTCGGATGCTGTTACGTTCTGCGTTCAAATTCCGCCGAGGTCGACTTTGCCTTTATCTTTAACACAAAATGCAAACCCTTTTTAGTTGCACCCGCAAGAAATGACACTCATTAAAATAACACTCACGCAAATATTTAAAACGATATATTCAAAACAGTCGCCTCAAAAATTTATTCAGAACGATTTCAATCACTACTGTCATCCATAACGAGTCACTTGGCCATTCAAGTGGATTCCATCAAATCCTGCTACTGTCATACCACTCCCGCATTCTTTTCTTCTTCTTCTTCTCCGCGCTCTTCTTTCTTTACTATTGCTGCTGCTTAAACAAGAATTCATATCAAACTAGCTGCTTGCCAACTACCTAGAACCCACAAGAGTGAAAAAGAGAGACAGAGACAGGACGAAAAAAGGTAAATGTCCCTTGCATTTGAAAACTATGGAAATATATTGTTTTAAAACACATTTCATTTCATATTTCCACACTTTAATTGTTTTTGTTAGTTTACTCTAAGTTGAAAAAGTCGCAATGACTGAAACCGGTATTAAAATGTTCTTCATGATGAAATTAGTTTAATATTTTCTACCTTGTTATATTTTCCTCATACATGCACGCAATTGCCTTTACAATTTCTGTTTTCTGCTGAAAGATATGCCTCAATAGTATTCGTGTGTTGATATTCAGAAGTGGAATTTTCATTATTTACGCTACGATAATTTTGAAACGGTTCTGAGATTTAAAAGCTTATGATGCTATCTCCTAATATATGTGAATTAATATGCCGTATAACATATTTGTGATGGTAATTTTCATAGTCACAGTTGATGTTATTTTTTTAACAAGTCAAATAATAATTTCGTCTGTTTGAATACAGACAATTTGAGGAGGGGCATAAAGATGAAGAATTTAACTATAGTTTATTCTGTATTAAAATATATCGATTGACATGAGTGCTACGGATTTATGTTGATTAGCATTATTGAATGTTACTGAGACTTGTGCTGCTTTAGCTAGATAATTGGGAATTAATGAAAATATATCCAAATATTTGACGTAATTCGGAAAGGTAATCCATAGCGTTAGGATAATAAGATATATTAAATGTCGGTTTATGTGATATTCAGTTGAATACTTGAGAATTTGGACAGTAATTTTGCATTAAATTTCTAAATTACTGAGTTAAGAAATAAGGACTCATAAATATTTATAGTATTAGATGTACTTTATATGTTTATATTCTCTGTATTGATCCTAACTTTATATTTTTAGTCCTTTTTCAAACAACTTTTTTCTGTTGTATATGGATGTTATTTGAGGCGATAATATCTACTAACAGGGTTCTGTCAAACTCTAATCGAATACGTACAGCGCAAGAATGTTTGTGAATGTACCAGAAATACCAGAATTTACTTAAACTTAGACAACGTGTTTACAGTTCTATTAGCGAACGTGTGTGTTAGCAAGAATCTGAGGGAGTTATAGAGAATTACAAAAATTTCTCCCTTTACGTTTTTCAACAAACATCATTAACAGATAATTTGATATCATTAAGGCTGACTTTGTAAGCAATAACAAGTATTATGCTAGTTTGCGTCAATGGAGCACCGCCCTTTGACGGATCTTATTTTTCGTTACTCACGGTGTTCAACACTTAGCCTCCTCACCAAGCAAGCTTCATGGTGTTGCCAGTTTAGTCGCCTTCAGGCTGTAGAGCAAAAGAAAAGATCTTCGTGAAATAAAGAAAAACTTTAGTTAATTTTACTTACTAGAGAAATGGTCCCAGTTTCATATCTTTCAGTTGAACTACATGGTGACAAAGAAAATTGAAAATAATAATTTATGTTAGTAAAATTGAACTAGGATAGTTTAGGGTCAGAAAATGAAAACCACTTCACTAATGCCTACAGTAGTTTTTAGTTTTGTTACAGTAATTTCTGGGATTAAATCATCCAATCGCAATAGAATTTGTATTGCATCAACATTTGATCATCAAAAGTGGAGACATATTTTGTTACACGTTTTAAACATAATTGATATTCGATCTTCAGAAGTTGACTTTCAGAAAGGCATATATTATTTCAGAAAATCTAATCACGACCGGTTGTTAATATATGGACGGAAGCAAGAGATCAATGCCCAAATAAAGACACATTATAAAGCTAGTGCTGTAAATGAATTTCTGCTACACTGTTTTACCTTCATTTTCATTCTATCGACAAAAAAAGACTCTTGCTAGTTTACGTCAGAGGCAAAGAGAACTTGCGAAATAATCCTCAGGAAAAAAAAAATGGTGATTTTTCCATTGTTATCTGTTTTCGATGCTAGTGTTATGTGGGGAGTGACCTATTTTCTAGGCGTTGCTGCTTCAACGGGGTTCGTTTACATTTGTAATGGTGACTATTTTGTTTGAAATAGAGAAAAACAAATGTTGTTATCAAAGTCAGTCAGTTGGAAGTGTGACGTGTTTTCAATAAAGAAGATAGTGTCTAGTAAAGAGAAGGACACATAGCTAGCTAGAGGGAAAGAGAGACAGAGAGAGAGAGAGAGACAGACAGACAGACAGACAGACAGATAGAAAAACAGACAGTGAGCTATATGCACTTTAGGCAGATTTATTGACCATTGTTCAAATGGTGATTTCAATTTCAGCCGAAAAATTCAATAAGCTTCCAATGGAAATACATAATCATTGCGATTCTTGTTCTTTGAACGTATTTGAATGTATTGAATAATTATACTTCTGTTACACATCAACTCATATAAGTTGTTGCATACTCTTTCACTGACACTCACTCCGGGCACACAAAACACACATATATGTATGTATATATATATGGATATATGTATGTATATATATATATATATATATATATATATATATATATATATATATAT
>NC_068998.1:53284960-53292007 GCF_001194135.2 Octopus bimaculoides
ATATATATATATATATATATATATATATATATATATATTCGTGTGTGTATATGCGAGCGTCTATGTATGTATATATGCATATATATACACACCCATGCAGGCACACACACACACACACACACACACACACACACACACACATGTATATATTTGTCTTGAAACTCAGTGTTGTATGGTATCAAATTATTTTGTCTCTTTCGCTACAAAACACAATCCCTCTTCCTCCGCATCGAATTCTATTGTGAAGAGTAAAAATTTGCATTATATTTTAAACGAGGAGAAATATCGCTGGAGGCTAATTGGAATAATTATAGCATTATCTCTGAAAGGACATCTTCCATTATAATATAATTTGAAAGCGTCGAAATGTTCTTTGCTCCAATTTTTCTACGTCAGAATCAACTGCAAATCTTTGTAATTTGAATCTCTCAACAGGAATAACTCTATCAAATAATTCTTTACGATTGTTTTCATTGCATCACGTATAATACGTACGTGCACTCTCATTCATACGCACAACTACATGCATGCATACGTACATGCATAAATACATACGTGCATACATACGTACATGCATACATATATATATATATATATATATATATATATATATATATATATATGCAGAGAGAGAGAAAGAGTAAACGAGAGATGTACATGTGTGTGTGTGTTTGTATTTGCGTATGATGTGTGCATATTCAGCTTTACAAAACATTAAATAAAGAGTGTTTGATAATTCCCAGGTATACTATTTGTGATATATCTGCAGGATGTTCTAACAGAAAGGTATTTAAATTCTTGTCTTATAAGTATACCTCTGCTTGAACAAAAACAATTATTTTACAATGAATATGACGATGCTATTGGACTATTCATTGAAGTAAGGAATTTGGATAAACACGATTTATGTTTGCACCCATAGAAGCGGGAAACAATTGGTTAGCACTTAACCAATTCTGCAAAAGTATATGAAATATAACCCAAATAGGATTCCAGCACTGCTTTCCTGTTGAAGTCGATAGAGAATGAGATACTCAGGCGTCTTAAACTTTTCGACAATGTAAACTATCATTATTAGTGTTGTGGCTATATAGAAAATTGGATATTACTCATCATCTTTGCAACTATGTATCTTTACACACTCTCTATATTAGTATTAGCTGAGGTCACATATGAAACATATTGAACTGACAATTCATTTGAAATCTATCGTCATTACCATCATTTCAGATGAAGGAAATGTGATCATCAAATGCTTGTTTCAAATAGTAGATGTGGTTTTTAAGCATTTAATAGCTTGAAAATTAAAAGTGAGATATTGTTTGTAAATCAAGGGTGACAGATGTAATCCATCTTTGCTCCGTCTTGCACGTTATAGCAAGTATTCGGCTCGACCTTTCCCCGGAATAAATACCCGTCTTTGCTCTCGTTCAATGCTCTTGAAATGAAGGCTCTGCGAGCTGCTATTCTTACTTCGGTCTTGATCTAAGCAGAAACATATAACATATAAAATGTGTTAACGTTTTTCTATAATGTTTCCTTGGTTCAAGAACATTACGAATTGCTACAATTTGTTTGCTGGTTCATTTTGAGATAAATTTTTCTGACGTGGGAATAAGGCTTGTGATAATGCTAGATCGTTTATAATTCTATGTAAGCTACACCCGTTAAAATATTCTAAATAATTCTTCCAATTACGCGCGTAACACGTGTCTCCAAAGTGCTCTAATGTCTTGTGGTTTCACTTGTTCTATGCCCTTTCGTTGTCATTCTCTTCTCAGAAAGCTACGTGCAGTCCTTCGAGTTGTAGAGAAATAGGTGTACTTACCATAGATTGAGTATAACATCACTAACTGCGATAGACTTTGAGATAAACTAAGAAATATTCTCAGTGCAACCATAAAGGATTGTATGAGAACTTAAATCTATAGCTATAGCACATAATCTAAATCTCAGAAAGCACCAAACAAAGTATACAAACCATAGCCAAAGAACCTAAATCACTCCACAGAGATTCGCAATATACTTATACAAAATTATATAAACTAAGCGAAAAATTTAGAAACAACTTTCAAATTTTAAGTGAATTGTTAACAATATCTATTGTTTAAACTATATTAGACCGATTTTTATCGATACAGACATCTACTAATCTCATTAGGCTCTAATGCTTAAACATCTAACGAAATTGTTCGGAAAGCTACTAGGTGGGTATGTACAAATCTACCTTACCACTTCTTCATGTATGTTATCTAGTTCCTAGAATTAACTTACAGCGAATTTTAGATTCATTGATCATTGTTATTGAATTCATTCTATTCTTGGTTAAATTTACTCATGCTCGAATGGATCGTATAATTCGAAGCAATGTAAACCTCTTATATACATTTCTTATTGCTAACCACCCGACTATAATGTCCAAGGCGAAGCAGCATTAAGTCAAGCAAGCTAAAGCGAACACATATATAAACTTGTCCGCTTCTACAAAATATTGTTGTTTAACTACAATCAGCTTTCATTGAGCAAATGCATTCCCACCATGATTGTCCCGTTTTATCTCTCAAACTTAAATTCCAGCTGACACTACTTCTTTGAAACAATGATAGGATATAGTTTTCAAGTAATTTTGCTGTTATATCAAATATGTCAAGCGAATATGAAGAGACTACAACTGTTGCTTGGAGTAGTGTTCGTCTCCTGTCCGAAACGTGTGTTTACGATACACTATCTTGTAGCAACGAGCCTACATGAATAGCTGGCAATTCATTAGTACAAATGTTGAGGTCTTGTTCTAGAGGCTGTAGGTCCCAAGACGTAATTATTTGCTGCTTAAAGAAATACAGATATCTAGGGAAAATTAAGGTAACTGTGTTATAAAAAAAATCATCACTTGGTTGCTCGACATTATTTCTTGCGTAAATCGTTTATACAGCGACAGCACAAATAATGTCCATATGTATGAATATAATGCCAGTAAAGCTAGCAAATGTTGAATATTTATGTCCATAGATGTGGGTACAGTCCTTTACCTAACTGAGACGAATTAAGAATGCAGGTAAAATTCTATTCTACTTTCCCATGTAATAGATAAGAATCAAGTAATTATAAGATACATTTTATGAAGTGTTCCAGGTAAGACAAATCCAGACAAACAATAATTTGAATATGATCAAATAAAACTCACAATACCTTGTCAACATTTCAGGAAGGGGATGAACATTGAGTAGTCGATCTTCTGTCTATTTAGTCTATAAACATCTATATCGTTTTGCATTGTAAAACAAGGGAATAAATAAAGCATTAATTTTGTTAGCTTAAAAAATCCCCAACAAACTGTTTTTTGTTGCAATGCTATGAGCACTGCTGATGATTTCTGGCCATATCTTTCAGATCCGCTGATTGTATAGATTGCCAGTGACCCTATTGTATTTAATAGTGCTTAGTAATGGTACATTTATATAGACAACTGAAGAGTGTTTCAGGTAGTGCTTACTACAGATGACACATACTATATTAATTCATAGCTTAAACAGGCAAGAGGATATTGAAGTGAACAGCTAAATTGTACTTATATCGTTAGAGATGCAAGCAAACTTTTGAAATGTATCGATCTTTCGAAAATCTCAAGCTGTCATCTCTTAAAAGTAGGTTGCATTCTGTGTACTGTAAGAGGTCATTTTGTCTATAATGGTATCTTTGTTTACAGTTGGTAAAAATAGGAAAAAATAATAGGTCTTCTATTACGCTATATCTCGGAAGCTATCTACCTTGTGTTAATATAAACTTTAGATATTTTGACACCGGTGAAAACAGTGGCTTTATCTTCAATGAACAACGCATTAAGATAATACTATTAGCATAGCGCAGCAAGTCTGTAATGATTATGGCTTACAAAAAGGGTATAATATAACTAATGATAAGTGGAAGATTTACGAAATTTATATCAAAGTCATTCTGCAACTTAAACAGCAACTGGGATCGTTATAAGCATTCAACAATAACAAGAAAAGTTTGGAACTACAACCAACACATAAAACACAGGTTAAGTTTTGGAAAATTAAAATATCATCTCGATTTTCGTACAACCAAGCACCACTTTCGCATTTCCAAGTTCAGTTTTGATAGTGACCAGTGACCGTCTTGCAAGAAAAGAAGTGACATAGACCTGTTGCTTAGCACTTAATGCCGAACAATCGTGGGTATCAGTTTGACTCGATTGCCACTACAACTCTAGTACAGCTAATCTATTACATCTACAGGCTGAGGAGAGGGAGGTGGAACAGAAAACAAGTGGACAAAGATCAAGTGGAGTTACATATATATATATATATATATATATATATATATATATATATATATAAACAATAATCCATATATGGAATTTATAAAAAAAGATTAATGCGTCGCTACGCGCGTTTCCACAAGTTGCATGACTTTTAAAAGTCACAGTCAGTATTTCTGGGATGATTACAGTGTAGCTGATAGTATTCATGAGCATCTGGTTTATCATCATCATTCCTTCATTCCTTCAAGCGATATAACATCAGTGGATGGGTGTGCGCGCGTGCGTGTTTGTGTGTGTGTTGTAAAACCTGGATGTAAAGCGTCGTCCAACTAATTTGGAAACGTAACTCGCTTTTACTGCAGCGACTGACGTGTAACCGCCGCTCATCCCTTGAACCTCTCATTCAACAACGCTCACGCCTCTGACCTAGGTGCCGTTTGTTTCTCAATGTTTGATTTCCAGAACTTCAGACCTCTCGTATTACTTTCCATCACAGGTTTTCCATACACTCAACTTGCATATGTTTAACATCAACCACAGCTACCATACTAATACTTGAGGACTCCGATTTGTATGAGATGACTTTAAGAAACCAACGACAAATTTTAATTGATAATTACAAGTTTCCTAAACTACCATTTTGTGTATGTATATATATATATATATATATATATATATATATATATATATATATATATATATATATATATATATATATGGAACACGATATTAACCTATCAGAAATATATGAAAGAAAAGGGTTAAATTTTAAAAAATAATAATTAAAAACAGCTCCCATTGTTATATATTAGTTCTCATGTTTTTTTTATCTTCAGGTAATCCTTATATAATCTTTATAGTTTTGCATCGTGAATAAATTGAATCTTTCTCAGAAAGATTAATCTATTAATCTAAATTTTGAGAAGTTTCTCGTTTTGTTTCTAAGCTATTCATGTGCAAATGATCCTACCAACAATAGTATTGATTAAAATAGAAAGATTTGAATAGCAAAATTTGGACGACAAAAAACAGTATTCAATGAACAATTTAGCTTATTTTAGAGAATTATGATCACCTGAATTTTCAAATTGATTCACACCAGTCTCTAAGATACTATTCAAATGAAACTGAATAGCACAGTAAAGAGCATAAGCAATCTTTGAGTGGCATTTCTGCGACAATTTTGCTGTTACACAAAATTCATCTGTTCTTAACAAGTGCTTATTTCCAGCCAGCTACTTTAGACACTAAAGCTGATATTGATCTGTGTTTGAGGGATGTGATTAGATACAGCCATGTTGACATATATGTATACACACACATAGACACACTCACAGAGAAATATATAAGTGTGTGTGTGTGTGTGTGTGTGTGTGTGTGTGTGTGTGTGTGTGTGTGTGTGTGTGTGTGTGTGTGTGTGTGTGTGTGTGTGTGTGTGTATGTGTGTGTATACGACGTGCTACCTAATCCACTGACAATGCTGTGCTCATCGCCAGGCTATAGAAGTCACTTGCCTGATGTGCCACCCAGGGGGAGTGGACCCAGAGTTATGTGCCTGAAATGCAAACTTATGTGCGTGTGTGTGTGTGCGCGCGCGCGTCTGTGCTTATGTATGCCTGTGTCTGTGTGTCCGTGTGTACTGGTGTGAGTTGTGTTGTGTGTGTGCTTGTGTGCTTATGTCTATGTGTGTATTGATGTTTGTATTTAGGTTTACAGATAGATAGATAGATAGATATAGACAGATAAATCGACATATGTGCATACATATATATATATATATCTATATATATATATATCTATATATATATATATATATATATACATATATATTTATTTAAACACACACACAAACACCTATATATATATATATTTATATATATATGTATATATATATATATATCCATATCCATACGCACAAGCATATACGTGTATGCATATTTTTTTATGAATACTGCTACAGCTCATGTTTCGATTTTACATAATTGAAGACATTCCAAGATGTAATTATGTCTGTTACACAATTGTGCCGTCAGTGATCGCTTGTAGTCGTTTGTAATGCGCGCACTGCAATTTCTTTTCTGTTTTTGTGGACGGACTACTACCTTTCCAAGAGACAGGTTTGTTTAGTATCAGCTAAATAGTATTATGTGTCAGCTTCACTTGAGGTGTTGCGAAAATCCGAGAAATGTACTTCCCAATATATATATTAGATTCACTTAACAGACACACGCGACATGTGTATCTGTCTGTTTGTCTGTCTATCTATCTGTTTGTCTAAGTGTCTGTATGTCTATCTATCTATCTATCTATCTATCTATCTGAATATCTACTTATATATCTGCTTACCTACCCGAGCGCGCGCTCGTATGTGTGTGTATACGAGTCCTCTGTGTGCACCGCTCTCTCTCTTTTTTCCTGTCTTTCTGACTGTGTATGTATATGAGTGTACGCATGTGTATTTGTCTATGTGTGTGTGTATGTGTGTGTGTGTGTGTGTGTGTCTGCTTGTTTACTTTTCAAATATTTCAACTTCATTACTATACCACATATGAGTAATGTGTAATAAATTTCAGATGGTAAATATCGTTCTTCGTGGCAAACCTCACATCGAAAATAAAAATACCTTTCAGAATTAGCAAGGCTCTTCTCAGTTCTTCTAAATGTATTTGTGTATGTATATATTTCTATATATATGTGTGTGTGTGTGTGTGTGTGTGTGTGTGTGTGTGTGTGTGTGTGTGTGTGTGTGTGTGTGTGTGTGT
>NC_068998.1:53292477-53293534 GCF_001194135.2 Octopus bimaculoides
ATATATATATGTATAATGTGTGTGCATTATATATGAAGATACAGATGCTTATAACAATTAACATTTGCTTGATCTGAGAGTTTCCTTTGAAGTATTTTGTTATACTTCTCTGTAAATTACATGGCTAAATAAAATATTATAATAAGCAAAATCCATGGCTTTACTTGCGAACATGATGTGATTCAACACTCCATACCGATTGGTCAACTAATCACAAGCTTCAAGCAAATTTCAAACGTCATGCATTGACAGATAACTTTCATTATAATTTAATACCTCTGCTTTCTGTTTCATTCAACCATATTCGAAAGTGAAGAAGACTCACATAACACATAATGTCCAATATAATGATGATATATTATTCCCAGGCCAGATAGAAACATAAAAATTGATTAGATTTCAATGTAGCTACAAACTATCTCTGTCTTCTTGCTTTAATTTCACTGTTTTATATGAATGTCTTCATGATAACAAAATCATTTTAGCAAGCTTTTATTAATTTGAATTTACGAATTGATTCACGAATGTACGATTAAATGATCAATGCCTAACTTTAACCCTTAAACGAATGAAAGGGCTGCATATATGTATATTACAAACGGGCAAAAGATGATAACATTATCTCTTTTTCTTGTAATTTCTAACTTTAGAAATTACAAAATCTTTGGAAATACTTTGTATCACGTAGAATAAAATTTACGATCTCAATACAGAAAGGTTCCTTATAGTATGCTGTGTTAAGCACGTCTACAGTTATTGGGTATCAGATATCAGCACTGAGGCACAGTGGCAAGGTGAGTCGAACCGTTTGTAGTGGATTTGAATTTTAAAAATCTTGTGGATTCAACTTTCTGTATCTAGTCTATATATCATTTAATATAATATAGCATAATATAATATAATATAATATAATATAATATAATATAATACAATATAATATTGTGTATATATATATATATATATATATATATATAATATTATTAGGGACAAAATCCAAAATTACAGGTAAAAAACTCAATTAAAATCAATTTATAAAAAATTAAAATTAAATTGAGCC
>NC_068998.1:53294000-53302279 GCF_001194135.2 Octopus bimaculoides
TAATTATTGTTCTACTTACGATCTGACGAGTAGCTATATTTTTGAATAGAACTTATTTTCGATAATTTCAATTGATTTTAATCGATTTAAATTTCTTTTCTATTTGAAAATTGGTTATGAAACACGTGTAATCTTTTAATTATATTTATCTTATGATATTTACTTTACTTTATATTATACTCATTTATTGTGCTTTTAATTATTAATTTTTCTATATGTGATAGTGGATTTTCATCGATGAGTTCTTGAAAATTGGTTATTTTCCCTAAAACTATATATATATATATATATATATGGATGCATTGTGTAAGTGTGTGTGGGTTGGTAAGCCTATGAGCAAACTGGAGCTTCATTTCTCAATACGTATGCTAAAACATCCGACATACACTTACTATGACGATTGTGACCCTTTTAAATGGAAGTAAACACGTGCAGCAAATGGATTTTCCTTTATTCGGTTTCTTCGCAATTAGGCAAAGCAAATACTGAGGAATTCACAAAGATTTCTTCCCTCCACATGTGTCCATTCAAATCCTTTTATCAGTATAATCCAGAAAGTTTCATTGCCTTTAATGTATCTTACCGATATGAAGAAATATATTGTTATAAACGTGGCACGAAAAATTTAACAATAGCAATCTTTTGTTCAGTCTAAAATACGTGCCAGCGAATGTGCAAGCTTTTTGTTAATAATGCAAATCTCAGAGATCCCTGTTAAAAGGAAAAAATGCGTGGAAAATAATAGTTTTTGCATCAATAAGAAATGTTCGCCGTATCGCAGTGTCAGATAAAATTCTCTGCTGTAAATATTCCGCCTGTCTGCCCTCTGAGTTCAATTGTCGTTGATGTCAAATTTTCCTATCGCCTATTCGGGATCGATAAATAGTGCAAGAATCCAGTATTTCTTCCTTCCATCCTGTCCTACTCGGCAGCCCTTCGACAATCTTTCTAACCGAAAAAAAGGAGGCTTTTACCGTTGGAAATTTCCAAGTCACGTTATATATCATTTTCGTACCTCTCTGACGCCATTAAAACAAATGGAATTGTTTTGCAGTAAAATATCTACCTCATCGTGCTACACTTCCTAGAGACCCAAGAACGCTATACGTTATCTCGACCCCCAACAAATAAGAAATCCGTGCGCAATGTAAATTCTTATTTCAAAGCTTTTCCAGTTACTAATATTATTTATTTGACTACAACCATTTAATTTTAGATTTAGTTGGGGGTTAACTTCATTTTAAATAAACTTTCTTGCCGCAACATTCATTTCAGTTAAAATTTTTTAAAGATGTTACTTTAAATAATTCGTCCGTATGAAACTTTGCGCGACATCATATCGTTGCTATCATTCAAAAGTGTCGTAAGTCCAAAACGTTGCTTTCTTCAGAAAACGGAAAGGTAATTTCACTTATCTATAGCAAAACCGTTGTACTAACTTTGGAATTTTTTGATATCTTGGATACTGAATTAGCTGTTGATATTATTGTTTGACAAAAAGAACTGGCTATTGCTAGCAAAAATAAATATTGAAAAGAAAAAAGGCATTTGGCCAAATTTGGACATACGACAGTTTAACATAATAGCAACGATATGTATTGGTTCAAGCATCATTATATTCACGCACACAAACATCCTGAAAGAAACGCAAAATGAATCAGACGCAGCGACAAACTCATACAGGTGTATTAAAATGCCCGCTAACAACGAGAAAAAAGAACATGCCGCCAGGAGACAACGTGCAGAATTACACGTACAGCTGCACATACACCCATATACTGTTAGACATATGGAGAATACATATAGAAAATAGATACATGTATACATACATATTTTCACACGTGTATATCTTGTCCGAAAATTCTTTTAAACGCCAATAATACTATTTTCAATAACAATAAAGGATAACAAAACCTCCATTTTTGGCACCGTTAATTGCTATAATAGTGGTCGGCATCAGAAATGATGCTGACGTAGATTGCTGATGGCTTTCTTGCAACTAATAATTAGACAGAAAAAAAATCAACTTTTGAAACAAAAAAAAAATAAACATATATAATAAATAGAATTTTAAAAATACCATGTAATATATTTAACATAAGATAAAATAACAATGTTTTAATACGGTTGTCGAATGTTTTAATGAATACATTTTGGCACTCAATTAGCGTTCTAATTCGAAATCTTTGACTTCCAAAATCGGTAAAGCGTCGAGTAAACGACTTGTGTTTTTCAACATGGCATTGTTTTAGTGCATTACTTTCGAATCACATCAAGGAAGGTTTTAAGTTGCCATTCTTATCAATGGAATGTTTGTCAAAACTATCACTGAAATATTTACCTTTTATAAGGGGGAATGGAAGATCCCACTAAATTTGTTTGCGATATTTTCGTCTTTCATCCGTGTATTTGCATACACCTTGGTATGCACGCGTGCGCGTGTGTGTGAGAGAGAAAGATGTGTTTCAATGTGTATATTTGTTGTGTTTACATTTATAAAAGTAATAAAATCAATATAATATTGAATTATGGCAAATCTTTTGGTGCGCCGGACAAATTGCTTAGCAGCATTACATCCGATTGTCTACGTCCACCAAGGTCACTTTTGCTTTTTAACCCTTTCGCTGTTCATAGAATAAGATAGCAAGGTTAATGTACTCGACTCTTCCCCTTCACAAAACTGGCCTTGAGCGAAAATTCTATGCTTTTCAATTCAGAAACAACGTAAGGATAAAGCGACCACCTTAAAATATATTGTAAAATCTATACTGTTCAATATAGTTTTGCTTCTTACCCAGCTTTGGTTTTTTTTTTATTGTAACATTCTGGCAAATATTTTTTTTATTTTGGGCTTCACCTGGGTGTCGGCAATTTTACCTTACTTTTCTGCTAACAGTATTAAAAAAGAAAAACAATTAACCTCAAACAATCAAAATCGCAATCAGATTGTATCTAGATTGGAACGTGAATATTCATAGCACATTTCAGTAGACGAAGTAGCGTAATAATTTCAGTAAAAATATTTCACGCCAAATAAGAGAGAGAAAACATCTCAGAAATAATAAAATAAAATACTGTAAATTAAAATAATAAAAGAACAACGTTCGATAAAAGACAAAAAAAAACTAATAATTTACACAACTTTCTAAAATACTATGCGGCATGTGAAATGCAGCCGATATAGATTGCTGATGGCTTTCTAGGAAGTAACAATTAGTAGTCAAAAAACACTTAATAAATAAATAAATACAGAAAAGAAAATAACATAAATTTGCAAAACAATAAATGGAACATTTTTTTTTAATTAGGATGTATCTGTGTCAACTTCATTTGAGGTTTTACTTGATATATAGTTTATCTAATTCATGTCTTTTAATTACATTGGGAATATAAATCAGGCCAGCTAGCATTTGGCTCTTTAAACTGAGCCACGTTCGCAAAATAAAGGAAAACAAAACAAGCCAAAACGTAGTACTTCTTGATCGTTGACAACTATTTTCTACAGGGTGAAGCTGCACTTTAATAAAATTGTTTGTTCGTTTAATTTGTTTCAGACGTAGCGGAATGAAAGAAGGAATAGCCTATTGGAGATGCTTGACATTATTTCAGTTTCCTACTATTCCGTTATGAGTTCAATTCAAAGTAAAGGAAAATAGCACCAATGAAAGCCAGAGATATAGGTGTGACTTTCATAAATTCTGTTTAAAATCGCGAGGTTTTGCGATTTGGTTCCATTACGTGGCACTGGGTTGGAGGTATTTCTAGCAATGTTTCATTGGCTCAATTGATCCGCTAAGTGTCGTTGGACACTGAAGTATACTAGGGAGAAACTATGCGGAAATTCCTCACCTATCTCTCTCTCTCTCTCTCTCTCTGTCACTATATATATATATATATATATATATATATAGGGAGAGAGAGAAAGAAAGCGGTGTATAATGATTTAAAAGAGAAAAACAAAATAAGATATTATATATATATATATACACAGACATCGATATATGTATTTATATTTATTCATATCGATAAAAAATAAACATTGACACTTTCTTCGCTGAAGAAGTATTGCTACTGTAACTGAGAAGGTAATGAAATTTTATGTCTTGAAATCACTCGAGGATGCATAAATTTTTATTTACATCCTTTTTTCATATCTTCCTCTCACATAATAAACTTGACATAGTTCATTGTAAAACTATGTAATTATGTGGTTTAATATATGTGTTTATATTATGGAATGCACCAATAGGATGGCACAGTGCAAAATAAGTTTAACATTCAGTTACACTCAATTAAATTAGCAAAGTGTACGTCACGTTTCATACCTCGCGTTCCAAGAAGGTACTGATCATGTATTGTGATGTACCAGTTATATACCGAAACATTTCGCTCCAACATTACAATATTTAACCTTGTCTCTATGAATGTTAGAGACGCTATTATTAGCATTGCCGCTTATGTCACAGAATATTCGTTTGATTTACTCGTCTGTTAGATTTCTCAGGTTTTTCGTTTATTTATTTATGTCCTTCTTTTCAATTGCAAGTTAGCTTTTACTAAGTTGCCGTGTAAATCACTCATTCTGTTTGTTGTTATTATGATTGCTCTTGTGGTTGTTTGTTCTACGCTACAATATTAAAGAAACATCTCAACTAACATGTGTAACTCACTTCAGCTAACCATAATGAGAGACACCGAGTCGTATTTATTTCATTTACTTAAGAAAGTAGTCAGAAACTAGTCGAAAGGAAGAATGACACCTAATTTCCACCGTTTGATGGAACCGAATGAAAGAAAAATTGTAAGGTCAGTCTCGAATTTCTATTCACAACTTGTGCAATTATTCCAATATCCTTATGAAAAGGTGAGATGAAATAAAAATAATTTTTGACACTCGTGTTCAAAGAGAGATAAAAGTAGCGAACATATATTCCCTTCAAAAGAAATACGTTCATATAAATTTTGTTCTTACTAGAATACAAATTATTCATCCAATATATGAAACTCGCGCGAAGCCTTGCTATGTATATTTCATGTATAAAATAGAAAATCTGTTCGGAATGGCGGTGTTTGGTAATATAATAGATATTATGCGGCAGCACAAAGATTTTCGCAAGTTATTGTTCAGCAATAAAAGTCTATTCGTTAACATCGTTGCCCGCTCTAAATCTTAATGTATTTTCTTATTCCTGCGAAGTGGAACTCTCTAACACTTTACCATTTAACACACAAGAATTAAAGTACGTTGGTAGAAGCACATTTTCTCGTGGACGTAAGACAAGGGCATTATAATTAGACACTCTGTCTTTGGAATATGTTAACAAAGACCAAAAAGCGAAAGTAAAAACATATGAAAGAAAAACAAATATATTTACTATATTTTCAACCATGGTTTCCGCCACAAGTTCAGAAGTCACTTTCAAACTCTTCACAGATGGCGCAAATGTCTTCACACTTCAAACTGCTGCAAATAATTTGTTGAAACATGAGAGCATTCTTTCGGGCGTCATTCATTATTGCTTCCACATATACGAGTATTCTGCACATACACGAGTTTTCTGCACATACACGAGTATTCTGCACATACACAAGTATTCTGCACATATACGAGTATTCTGTACATATACAAGTATTCTGCACATACATACGGACAGACAAATAAATGGTAGGTGTTATTTGGCTGATATAAATGCTAAAAAAAAACTATCGTGTACGTACATATGCTTCGTCACACACACACACACACACATATACACGCACAGCTACACACGACGCTTTTACTGAAAGGAATACAATATATGAACATCATTATTTTCAGAGACATCTTCATTCTCTTCTTCCGAATGACCTTTTCTAGCTACTCTAAGACTGAGTGCACTGTACCGCGCGTTTTAAACACCACAGACGATTTCCAAGAAAATGGGGACGACCATGCGATCTTAATTTCCCCAAATAGTGAACATGACTCCCGACATCCAAATTCCTCAACAATTTTCAAGTGCGGAGAGATCGGTAGAAAGTGAGGTACTTTTTTTAAACAGCGTGTAGGTATGTCTTCCTAAGACATGAAATGAAAATGAATCCAGTTCAATAACGCTACAAATTCTAAGTTACAACATGCATTATGTTTACAGCATCGGTATTTTGAAGAAGACGTGAATATATTTGACTTTCGATATTCTATAAATGTAGGCTATAGTTTAAGTAATTATTATGAAATTAATTTCTGTTTAAATTACGTTCCATTTGGGATTAAGTTATATGAATTAAATAAAGTACTTTAGTTAATGTTTAATTTTAAATTTGTAACGTTTTAATAAATATTATTAAAATGCTATGGATGTTAAAGAGATATATATTTTTTTAAATACTATATTTGTTTAGTACATGTGTCAAGAGGTGACTCAAACATTCCTAGAATTTACCAGAACACTCTATCGATTCATAATTTAGGAAGCTTTATTTAATTACACTTGTTTGTTGAAAATGTATACAATCATTTATATCCAACACGTTACAATCTATGTTTCTGTTGACCCAATAAATAAATCAATGTTTTTTTTTCATTATAGAACGCAACTAGTAATAAGATATTAAGTTACATAATTATAATAATGAACGATATGTATATTCACAGAGAAACGCTAGAGTCTTTGGACAAAGTGCTAACGGATATTTCTTCAGGCTCTTACCGTTTGAGCTACATAAATCACGTGGAATTGAATTTTGCCTTTCATCACTTTGGAACTGAGAAACTAAATTACGGTCAAGCGCTGCGGTGAATGTAATAAACACATGGCCATCTCTCAAAACTTGCAGGTTTCGAAATGTGTAGCTGATCAAAGTCCTGTGCAAGAACGTTGTGATCTCGGTTCTTACGTGTGAGACAGAGGCAGCTATTTTCACTGCTCTTGTTGCATATAACAGATTCGTATGTAGGGGAGATGCTATTCGCAATAGGATTGAATATCTATTCGCTGTTTTCCTATATATCGATGTCGACACAATTTGTCTCAGTAATTCACTGGCTGTGATTAGATACTATCGACAAGGCCAAAAGGGACAGAAATGTGTTGGCGTTCTTGCAGCTGCTGGTCGAGATCCTGTCACCTTCCGAAAAGCATTGGTTTTCAAACACCATACACCCACATGATATACCATCTCTGGGCGAATACCACAGTAAATATCACTTAGATAACGCATTTGTATTACGTATGATACATAGACGGGCATATCCTTCTCATTTTGTTACATATATATGTGTATGTGTGTGCGTGTGTATTCATAGATATACATACAAACATACATACTCACACACACATAAACATATACATATTCTAAATTTTCCAGCTCTTAGTTTCCCCTCACAAGGGAGAGGTCAAACAGACTAAGACGCAAGCATAGCCGCAGTTGAATAACTTTCAAATGGCACTGACCCTCAACAAAATAACAGTGTGTGGCGTGACGTGCGGGTGTTGCACTTTCTATTTCTAATAGCTTTGGCGGTTATCTACATTGATCATTGTAAGGAAGTTTGATAAAATCCTTTCATTTCAACCAATTTTGTTAAGAATTAACATGTAAATACAAACTACATCGAAATGTATTGCTTTAAGGACGTCCTATTTTCTTCAAACGATGGCAAAATATCTTCTAATATATGTGTGTGTATGTGTACGTGTGATAGAATGTGCGCATATATATATATAAACACATCTCACATGTAGAATACAATACTATTGATATCACTGAAAAAAAAAACACCTCTTCAAAAGATTTATATGTTCAACATTTAACGAGTCTATTTGCAAATTGCTTAAACGATATTCTAGACATTAACTATTAATCGCGTTGCTGTCCGTTGTTTCCACTCTTGCTAATGTTTTTCTTCATTATCCCGTTTGATGTTTCGTCGTATTCGTCCTTCTTTTACTGTTTTCGCTTATTAGTACTGTTGCTGTTGTCAACAGTGCATGAAATGTTTATATACGTAGAGAGACAAATCTAGAAAACCAAGAATTGCTGCCCGATTCTTTATCAAAGTAAGTAAATTGAACATCTGCAATAGTTCTGGCAATATTGTATTATAAGGAATGTAGTAGTTTTGTAATGCCGTTTGATTTTCTGAGCAATAACAGAGTTCTTATGATCGCATATTTACTAAATAATAACTAGTGCATGTAATCTTGTGTATGCACGCATACATACACATACACGCATATATACACATAGACACATGTGCATATATATATATATATATATATATATATATATATATA
>NC_068998.1:53302299-53310288 GCF_001194135.2 Octopus bimaculoides
ATATATGCATATATACATACGTATACGTACATGCTTACATCTATACATTTATATAAATGCGTAAGTGGGCACGGACGTCACGAAACGTGTACAACAAAAAAGTACGTGTACATGGAACATGAACTATTCTTTCGAAAAACGAATGACACAAATGGAAAACAGAACAAACAACATAAAGAACGACCCTTCATCAGTTGTTGGCTGTTTTTCAAGTCTTGTATTTCGAGCATTTAACAACAATATACGCTTTCGCTAAAACAGTTGACGACGACACGGGTTTCAGTTGATCTGATGAACGGAGCAGCCCTTGGCCTTTACCAGCTCTTTCAATATCAAAAAGGAGCCGGGTTCAAATATTTTATCCAACTCATACTCTGTTATATTTCCTTTCTCATAAGCTACTTTTAGCATTATTGTAAGGGACAGAACATCGAAAGTCGCGTTCATTTCATCCTCATCGAGTCATTTTTAAGAATCCAGTATTCAGATCCATCCGTTTCTTTCGAAAATACGAAATAATCTATAATTGTTTTAATTATTTCTAGATGGATTTTTTTTCAAATGCAGTTTTTAAAAATAACATATTTCACCATTGCAACTGCTCTTTTTGTCCCGTATTTATCAAAACAATGATTTGTAATAACACAGCTAAAATCTCGCAAAATCATTTCACACTGACATTTTGACTATCCTTTATTACAGATTTACCTCCCTCATATTTTCTTGAAATAATCATTGATTACATTTTTATTACAAACGATTAACAAAGAATAACGATGAATAACAAAATCACTGTTCATTTTTTCATTCAGTTTTCTAATCAAAATCTTAAATTGTTTTAAGTCATCATCGATATTAACAGATGAATCGGAATACTTCAGACTCGTGATCGTTACGCCGGCAATTTTTGCCCTACCTTCAAAATTGCCTTGAAACGTACTCAAGGCCCTTTCTGAATTGACGTTAACAGAGTATGTTTTTACATTCCACATCTCGATGTCAAACAATTCTGAGGAGGATGCATTAATTCTGACTTTTACTGTTTGCTGAGAATAAATTGATAACTTGATACGGAATTTCAAATGTCTTATATTTTACATCTTTTGAAAATACGACGCCGCAGTTTGCTGTATTAAATATTGAAGCCTTTTGTCAGTATTTATTATATCTGTGATGCAAAATATGAACATGAATGAATATCTACATGGATGACAACATGTATGCACACAACATGATACTAAAATATTTATACGTCGTTTCCATTTATATTCTAAAATACGTAAAATTATTTATTTCTCATATAAATGTATTTACATTATGTAAAAATATTTATAGTTTACCGAACAAATGATTGAATATGCTGTCTTTCTCTTTACTACTGTCTCTAGCATATTTACTTGTCAATAGTTTTAATATTCTTAGTATTATCAATGTGGGTTAAGATTAAAAATGCAAGCTCGCAGAATTGTTATCGCGCCGATTAAAATGCTTAGTGGCATTTCGTCAGTCCTTACGTTCTGCGTTCAAATTCCGCCGAGGTCTATCTACCCCACCCTACTTGCTTGCCTAGTGCCAAAATTAGAAACCATTTTTTAAAAATATTCGTAGTATTATTAGTATTATTTAAGATTATCGATGTGAGCCAGCAGAATCATTACCGCGCCGGACAAAATGCTTAGCAGTATTTATTCCGGATCTTTATTTTCTGAGCTCAAAAGCTACCAAGGTAGTCTTTCCATTTCACTCCTTCATAGTCGATAAAATCTGTACGAATTCATCAGTCGGTTCGATGTAATCCTTGAAAATTGCTGCCATTCACCCAAAACTAGAAAGGATATTAATAAAAAAACCATTGTAATCAGACTTTTACTGCCGCCAGTAAATGTTATGATAATTTATGCATTCACCTATTTCCTGACTAAACGTAAATAAAGATGTATGACTACAATTATGTACCCGTTTCAGAATCAATTTAGAATTGGTAAATAAATAATTATTTATCTCATGCCATGCATGATCCACGCAGTCAACTGTTTGACATTTCTTTATAAGATAAATGCACAGCTAAATCAATGAGATTTGTTAATTAAGAGCGAAAGTTTTCCACATTTCTACATAGAATTCACTATGTATTCATCATTGCATTTAACTGCAGATCTTTTAATTTTCAATAACACTGCCGTCTATGCACTGTGTTTCCACTTTGTTGACCTTACTCTATATCTACCCATGCTATTCATTTCATGAGAGAAGAATAATTGAGAACGTAATGCAATGTTTATACCTTGGTATATAAATACGTTTCTTTAGCTATAGCGACTCGTCAATGTGTCTCTTGTGTACTTGTGTATAGCATAAATAATTAGCAAGCAGCCACTTGAAAATGTGCAAAATATTGTTGCGCTGAACTGACACCACCAGGATGTAATGCATAGAAACAAGAAGAAATAAATACGTGCGAATATATAATGAAATACTTGTTTTCTCCTCAGCGGATATTTTGACGGATACAAATAATAACGAATATATATGCACCAATGGAGACATGTTGTTTCAGTTTGATTACAACTCTTCTACTGTCTGACTCTTAACATCTATTGATTAATTTCATGAAGACATAACACGGACGCGTCGATAGACTGTCAACATACCCAAACAGTCGATCGAGACAGTTTATTACGCTTTAGACTTTGTCAACGTATACTGTAAACATCCACTCTCTAGTTCCAGATCACAAGGTAGGTGATATAATCTCACAAGGTAGGTGATATAATCAGCCTAACAGCTCACTAAAATTAGCATTATGAGTACTGTGCTAGTTTCTTTAGCGATGGATTTAAATCACTTCTTGATAATTCTCATATATCCAGCATCGAATTGAATCGTGATATAAAATTCCCAGTAATATTCTTATGAAATATAAAGCTGTCCATAAATTTCACAACAAAATAAACTAATTAAATTGATAATCTGAAAATTTCCCTCTGTATTCTTGAAATAAATTAAAATTTTCTCTGTAATCGTTAATTGCATAACTAGTTCACAGAGAGAGAGAGAGAGAGAGAGAGAGAGAGAGAGAGAGAGAGAGAGAGAGAGAGAGAGAGAGAGAGAGAGAGAGAGAGAGAGGGTCAAGAGTACACTTAATGGGTGTGTTAATCTACTTTCAGTTCATAATTACTGGATATAAACAGTGTACATAGTTAATGGGTATTGAAGTTGGTAAATATACTTTCGACTACATTGCTTGTATCTATAAAACAGATAGACAATAACTTTTCAATGTAGATACATGAAAGGTGCGGCAAATTCCTTACACTAATCTCGTCACCGTATTATCTACTAATGATATAAAAAAGAATTTCTCTGAAATTATGTTCTTATGTTTTCTTCATTTCTATATTCAATTCAATATCGTTGATTGTTACGATCAATATTAAGGTTGCGTGGTCACGGAAATTTTAGCACGACTGACAAAGTGAGAAACATTATTTCTGCCTAATTTTTGTCTTATGTTCGAGTTGTTTTATTCGTTTAGGGCTACGTAATGGGGCCAATGTAATCGACTGCCCTCTCCTTTACAATTTCAGGCTTTCTGCATATATTGGGAAGAATTAGTATTATTGTTATTCAGCAATACTGCGGCATACCACAACGCCTTTGCTTATATTGCTTTCAAATTTTGGCATATGCTCAGCTGGTACTTATTTTATCGATCTCTAAACGATGAAAGGCGGAGTCGACCACAGCGGAATTTGAACTCGGAACGTAAGGACGGCAGAAACGTCGCTAAACATTTTCTCCGGCTCAGTGCTTTAATTTTCTCTTCTCGCATAAAGTTTCCTCATGAATGATTCGTTCCGTATTCCGAATGCAGTGAAACCAAAATATTGTGTATATATAAATATTTCTGAAATAATACCTCTCTTAAAAACATCATAACTGTTTGTGTGTGTGCATGAGTGTGTTTATATGTGTGTGTGTGTGTGTGTGTGTGTGTGTAGATGCAATTTGCACTTACTCAGATGGTGTAAGCTTTATGCATACATGCATTTAGCTTACGGAAACTGATAACGTCAACATTCGTTGAATTGATTGCATACAAACTCGGAGTAATGAGAGTTTGTTTTTTTTTTGTATACCTGTGACAACTAGTATATACGTGTGGGAATGAACGTGTGGGTGTTAAGTTTTCTAAAATCCAAGTCGAGAGCGAAAACGCCTTTCAATTCACTTCAATTCATTCCATAACCAATCTTCCTTTAATTGAAATAACAACATAAATTGCATTGCTTACTGAGTTTCCATTTAGTATAATACGGCTGCTGCACACAATCTCAAACACACATGCTAACTCACACATGCTCACACAGACTTGCTCACAAACACACACACATGTGAACACATATATACATGTGTACAACTATTATAATATCATAATGTAATTATGAATTCCCACGCTGTTTCCTTAGGTTACATATAAATCGTTGTAAAAGTGTTGAAATCTTTCTAAATTAGATGCTAATTACAGTTTCCGTTCTAAATGCATGTGATATGATTATTGCTCCTGAGATAATCCAAATTTCTACTGCAGATTTATTGTAATTTGCTACTGGGACAACCTAGAGCAACCACCTTGCCTCAATGTCCGTCGTTCGTAAAGAAATGATACAACAGTTACACTCAAATGTACATCATTCAACATTTAATATAAACATGGATGTAAAGGAGTTTATACGAGACGAAGTCACATTTCTTGCTTACATCCTGATATTAAGAAACTAAGTAATATAGGAACACTCAGAGAGGGCAAAGCTCTACCAAGGCAACACCAACGCCACCTCAATGATTAGCCGGTTATGATTTTTTAACTGAGAATATCTGGAATGAACTCGACTGCTCTCACAAATGAGAATATCAAAAATGAACCCGACCGCTCTCAAAAATTAAGTAAAAAAAAAGAGAAAAAATAATCCAGAATTCTTATCCAGTATGGATCGATCCCAAAATCTAATCAATTCATGGAAGCCACGAGGCCAAACATCCCTGAAAGTTTCATCCGAATTCATTCATCGGTCCTTGAGTTATATTGTCCACCGTCAAAGAAACAAGCAACAAACACGACTGAACACAATACCTCCGCTTTCGCAAAGGCGAAGGTAATAAAATATGTTTGTTGGCTGTAAAATACCCAATACTGCTCAAGTATTACGAGATAACACTTATGATGTTTTAAGAGAGATATTATTTCAGAAATATTTATATATACATAATATTTTGGTTTCGCTGAACCGGGAATACGAAACGAATCACTCCTGAGGAAACTTTATGTGAGAAGAGAAGATTAAAGCAATGAGCTAGCAGAATCGTTAGCATGCCGGAGAAAATGTTTAGCGCTATTTCTGCGGTCCATACGTTCCGAGTTCAAATTTCGTTGTGGTCGACTTCGCCATTCATCGTTTAGAGATCGATAAAGTAAGTACCACGTCTCTGTAGAGCAAGTTTCTTAACCATAACGCTATGAATGCGCATAAAATTATAATAGGAATAATTAACGTAGTGTCAGCATATTTCACATTATGTATCTAAAATAATTCAGTTACTGTATTAACAGCGTTAGTTTGACGTGCAAGCCACAAGTTATTCTGCTGCAAGAACACAATATGGTATATTGTTCCTTTGCCACATGACGTTACACGCGTATTGTATGTAGCGTCTATTGTTTCGTTTCAAAAATTTCCTCGCAATTTTATTCAAGTATTTCAACTCACTACATTACATGAGTCTCTGCAGAACATACGTAACACAGACGAACGCTAATGCTGACACATAAATATACTTAAATATCTATCTATCTTTATCTCTATATATATGTACACACACACACACACACACACACACACACACACACACACACACACACAAAAGTGTGTTCATACATGCGGATATATACTTGGAGAGGAAGGAATGCGTATAACAAAAATATTTATGTTGCAGCAGCTGTCGCTTATTTTACTACTACTACTACAGTTTGGAATAATAATAATAATCACAACAAAAATGAAAATAATATTATCGTTTCAATAGTTTTACTAAGCAGTATATATATATATATATATATATATACATACATACATACCATATTTTGATACATCAGACATACCCAATCACACTCGTACTCGTACACATATATTTGCATTTGTTGATCTTTTTAATTAAATGTATATTCTTAGAAGCAGTGTCTTTTAGCTATGCGGAACACGCTAGGAATTTTCCGGGTAGATACTCGTGTATACTTACTTTGAAATATATTAGTGGATGAAAACACATGGAACAATACATGTGCAAAACTATAGAAATAAAACAACATAAAATTGCAAATTGTAACATATAGAATATTCAGGAATATAAATATACAATAACATAAAATTTCAGTAGGTAGCATCTC
This sequence comes from Octopus bimaculoides, assembly GCF_001194135.2. Lineage (NCBI taxonomy): Eukaryota > Metazoa > Mollusca > Cephalopoda > Octopoda > Octopodidae > Octopus > Octopus bimaculoides. Next base: position 53,308,745 of record NC_068998.1, read on the forward strand.
AGTCGTTGAGAGAATTGTAAAGATAAAGATGTTTAACAATACTTTAAGATAACGAAATATATGAATGCTTACAGATTTATCAATTAGTTTGCGTGTGCCAAACAGATCGAAGCAGAATTCTGACATAAGCCATGCTTTATCAACGCATGCTTATGCAAACATACGTGCAAGAGACATGCAAGTAATTAGTGTGTGGAAATTGAAGATACAGACTGTGTGTGGTTTCTGTTGTATGCACCTGTTGATAATATTTGGCGGCGGGAGTAGAGAAATATTACTAAGGGAGACAACCATTCCAGGGAGTCATAGCAGTTGACTCCTCACGAGCGTCATCCGTCATAAAACATCTGCCATTACATTTTCTGGATTCTGAAATGTAGCCGGCTGCAACAATGAATATTAACTAACCACATCTCATTCTTGGTCTACACCTTTTCTCTTGTCGGTTGGCTCCACATAACATCGTTCTCTCCTCTACTTATTTCATCCGTCCATAATACTGGATCTGTCAACGTTCATTGCAGAGAAGGAGCGATTTGAGCTGGGGGTACTCTTTGATCTCGAGGTTACGAATCCTGTATAGTATCCTTAATCCTGAGATCCATCGGAGGAAATACATTTTGTCCGCTTGTATTTTCACACTTACCCTTTCGGTTATTACATTACATTCACGTCCAAATATGAGGACAGGCACAAGAATCAAATTTAATACAGCAAGCTTGTTATTTTAAACATACTGAATGAAATATTTCTCCGGACAGATTTTTTAACGAAATATTCTTCTGTTATTGTAGAATGCGTCGGAAATATGTTAGAATTCGTATGCTTAATAATATAATTCGTATAATATATGTCACGAATATGATAATAATTTTGCTATAATTCTGCCAACATTGAACTTCAAATCACAAATTGAGTCATGTTACTGTCACACGGATATGAATCTATTCGTATAGTAAATAATCCGAGCGTCAGTATTGTCATTGACGTTAATGAATAAATTAAATCTTCAAAAACAATATTCCAGTGATAACACTTGAGAGGTTATGCATCTAAAAGCAAGAAACATTGATAACCTTTTAGTGGAAACGTCTCTACCATAAATTATTCACTAACTACAACTCGCATTATTTATCCTTTACTACAGTTGCACCACCCAGCCGAAGCGATTATGTCAACGAAGTCGACAATTATTTGACTGGTTAACATTAACACTTTTACTTCCATAAATATTGAGTGTATTTCTAAGAGATTTCATCAGACTTTTGTTCCCCGTCCGCTGACCTGTTTTAACATTGTCGAATATAACAATGAATTATACATCTCCTCTTCAACATTTAAAGTGCAAATTAGTCTCGAGAATATGGACTATTTTATTCCTAAGTTCCCTAGCATTAACACATATGTGTGTGTATGTCTGTATGTTATGTGTACATAGTATATATTAATATATAATCATATATGTGTTTGAATTTGCGTGCGTGTGTATGTATGCATATATATATATATATATATATATATATATATATATATATATATATATA